>NW_026989481.1:0-43241 GCF_030222135.1 Aotus nancymaae
AGGAAGGTAGAGGTGACGGGTGGAACGTTTCATGGTTTGGTTTGGTTTGGTTTGGTTTGGTTTGGTTTGGTTTGGTTTGGTTTGGTTTGGTTTGGTTTTGGGAGGACTGAACGAAGGCACAAAAGGACGCCATGGGCCTCTGAGGCCCGAAACCCTGGAAGCAGAGGACCGAAAGCAGACTAGGTCTCGAGGGTTCATGGTCCTCCCTTGAGCCCGAATCCAGCGAGAGAGTGAGCCAGGTGGATGCCTCTGCCCCTCCTCACCCGTGTGCAGAGCCACTGCCATCCAGACAGACATTCACCTTTTCACCACAACGCACATCGAAACTTGCGCGCGGTCCGAGGTACCCAGCAAGATCGGGGTGACGTTCTACTGGGACCTGCCTCGCCGTGGCTTGGGGACCCAGAGAGCGGGTCCTCGGGGTGGCGGTACAAGCGGAGAGGGTGTTTCCGGTCTCGAGCACTTCTCCTGCCACCTCTCAGCCTACCTGCACGATTTCTCACACGTTCACTTGCACCTCTTACCGTTTTAAAGGCACATGTTGGTGGGAAGTCCCAGAGAGTCAAAGAAACCCATAGACATAGAGACAGAGCGAGCAGAAGAGGAAGCGGGCCCCAGTGGAAGTGGGTGAGAGAGTGTTGGGGTTGAGCGTGCCACGAGAGAGAACGAGAGTGAGAGAGAGAGAGACTCAGAGAGAGGGGAGAGAGAGAGAGAGGGGGGGGGGAGGGGAGAGAGAGAGAGAGAGAGGGAGGGGGGAGAGAGAGAGAGAGAGACTCAGAGAGAGGGGAGAGAGAGAGAGAGAGAGACTCAGAGAGAGGGAGGGGGAGACAGAGCGACAGACACACCCACACCTGCACGCACACGCACATGCACACGCACACGAAATGAAAAGAAAGTCCACGGGGATCAAGGAGTCTGGAAGGGGCCAGCGAGATAGCAGCTTGGGGCAGTGTTGCCTCCGTTTCCTCTGTCTTGAGGACAACGTTGAATGTCTGTGTGTTCCTGCAGCAGACGTTAGGCCTTTGCCCAGGCCTTGAGTGCCCCGACGACGTCAACCTAGAGTAGCCCCCCCAGCATATGTTTGAGGGGGAAGAGCGGAACACTTGGGTCTTGCCCACGTACCGTGCCCCCATGGCACACACCAGGCCTCCGCGGCACGCGCGCCTCTGTGGGTTTTCTCCGTCAAGCCTTCTGGGCAGAGCCGTCCAGAGGTTGACGTAGGCCAGGTGTGAGGAGGACAGGTGTGTCTGGCGGCGGCACCTGGCTCCCCTCCGGTCCGACCCCGGCTGGCGTGGGCTCCCCCGTCACCGCCACGCCGGTGTTGCCACGTGCCAAGGGCCAGGGACCCGGCCCCGCTATGCCGGAGCTGTAGGTTCACCTGAAGTTTGGGTCCAAACCCCCAGGGGCCAGTGGCGCGCCGGTGACCTCTGACCTTTGACCTCTTGGTCAAGCTGGCTTGGCAGCGGGCCGTGACAATGCCCCGCTACAAATGTCTCCCGCAGGGCAGGGGCCGGGCTGGGCTCCTACTGTGCGCCCAGTCGCCTTCTCTTCCCTGCCGGTTCCACCGCCCTCCCCTGCTGAAAGGCATCCTTAGGGATGCGGTTAGGTCGGGTGCATCGCCAGGGCGGTCCAAGGGGGCCGCTTTCTGGTTTGTCAGGAAGGCGGGCTCGTAGGAGGACCCGGCCGCGGCCCGTCCGCCAGGGACAGGGTCCGGCAGGTGGGCCAGGGGTGGCCCGAAGTGGCCGAGGTGGTGATCGGCCATGTTGGCGTTCGGCGCGCGGGTTGGCGTTTTTTCCTCAGCAAAGGGCGGAGGGACAGGACCTGGGGGAAGGGCAGCTGGGCATTTCTGGAGCAATACTGCCATCAAGAGGAACTCGTTTGGCAACCCCGCGCACCCTTCCGTGTCCGTGCCTGGGGAGGAGTGGCTTGAGACCGCCGTGGGGGACGAGGCAGGACTAGGGACGGTGCTGGGCCGGATCCCAGCTCTCTGAGGCCCGACAGAAGCAGGGTCTGCCGTGCTTTCGGGTCGTGGCAGCCCCAGAGACAGGTGCCAGGACGGGCTGGGCAGCCGGGACCCCTGGCGGTCCCGGTACAGGAAGCCACGGCTCGGGAGCCTGGGGGCGGCCATGATGTGGGCGGGACTAGCAGAGGCCTCGGCCAAGGAGCTGGGTCCTCGGCCCCGGGAGGCTCCCTCGGCCACGCTGCACCCCAGGGAAGAGGGGCCCCTCCCAGAGCGGGGTTCCGTGGCGCTGGGAGCCCGTGCGGGCCGCTGCTGCCCGGCCCCGGGGCGTTCCTCCGTGCGTCTTAGGGAGGAAGGTGGGCCGCGGGGGCGTCCGGGGGAGCGTGTTCCCAGACGGTCCTCGACCAGGCGGACGCAAGGCCAGGCCCCCCCTGACACAACGCGCCCACGCCTCCTGGAGACGTGTGGCCCTGTCTTGTTGTGCCCATGTCCCCGAGGTTGTCTGGGAGCGGGGCCGTCGTACCCGGTGGTGCTCCTTTCTGCCTGGGGGCCTTCCGGGGACCCCGGTCGCCTTTGCGGGTGCCCAGGCCCTTGACCTGTGATCAGAGGCGCACCGACCGACGGGTTCGGTGGCAACGTTTGAGTAGTGGAGACTCTCTGGGCATCAGCTAAGGGGGACCGGGGCCTTGCCAGGCCTGCTGAAGTCCGGGAAGCCGAGAGCACCCAGGAGGAAGAGACCCGTCGGACTCGGCCTGGGGACAGGCTGCTCTGGGTCACAAGGGCCTGCTGTTCAGGCAGCAGCATCCCCGTGCCTCTCCTCAAGGGGGTCTCTGAGGTAGAACGGGGCCAGTCCTAACGGGACGTGCAGGGATGAGGCTCGGAGGACGCGTCCCTTTGCAGGACCGGGTCTGGTTCCCCAGCAGACCGGGCCATCGCCAGGGGCTTTCTGGCCCTTCCGAGGGTGCTCAGGAGTCTCCCAAGTGAACAGGGCCTCCTGTCCAAAGGGAGGCTATCAGTACCACGTCGCAGAATTCGGGAGTGAAATAGGAAGGTAGAGGTGACGGGTGGAACGTTTCATGGTTTGGTTTGGTTTGGTTTGGTTTGGTTTGGTTTGGTTTTGGGAGGACTGAACGAAGGCACAAAAGGACGCCATGGGCCTCTGAGGCCCGAAACCCTGGAAGCAGAGGACCGAAAGCAGACTAGGTCTCGAGGGTTCATGGTCCTCCCTTGAGCCCGAATCCAGCGAGAGAGTGAGCCAGGTGGATGCCTCTGCCCCTCCTCACCCGTGTGCAGAGCCACTGCCATCCAGACAGACATTCACCTTTTCACCACAACGCACATCGAAACTTGCGCGCGGTCCGAGGTACCCAGCAAGATCGGGGTGACGTTCTACTGGGACCTGCCTCGCCGTGGCTTGGGGACCCAGAGAGCGGGTCCTCGGGGTGGCGGTACAAGCGGAGAGGGTGTTTCCGGTCTCGAGCACTTCTCCTGCCACCTCTCAGCCTACCTGCACGATTTCTCACACGTTCACTTGCACCTCTTACCGTTTTAAAGGCACATGTTGGTGGGAAGTCCCAGAGAGTCAAAGAAACCCATAGACATAGAGACAGAGAGAGCAGAAGAGGAAGCGGGCCCCAGTGGAAGTGGGTGAGAGAGTGTTGGGGTTGAGCGTGCCACGAGAGAGAACGAGAGTGAGAGAGAGAGAGACTCAGAGAGAGGGGAGAGAGAGAGAGAGAGGGGGGGGAGGGGAGAGAGAGAGAGAGAGAGGGAGGGGGGAGAGAGAGAGAGAGAGACTCAGAGAGAGGGGAGAGAGAGAGAGAGAGAGACTCAGAGAGAGGGAGGGGGAGACAGAGCGACAGACACACCCACACCTGCACGCACACGCACATGCACACGCACACGAAATGAAAAGAAAGTCCACGGGGATCAAGGAGTCTGGAAGGGGCCAGCGAGATAGCAGCTTGGGGCAGTGTTGCCTCCGTTTCCTCTGTCTTGAGGACAACGTTGAATGTCTGTGTGTTCCTGCAGCAGACGTTAGGCCTTTGCCCAGGCCTTGAGTGCCCCGACGACGTCAACCTAGAGTAGCCCCCCCAGCATATGTTTGAGGGGGAAGAGCGGAACACTTGGGTCTTGCCCACGTACCGTGCCCCCATGGCACACACCAGGCCTCCGCGGCACGCGCGCCTCTGTGGGTTTTCTCCGTCAAGCCTTCTGGGCAGAGCCGTCCAGAGGTTGACGTAGGCCAGGTGTGAGGAGGACAGGTGTGTCTGGCGGCGGCACCTGGCTCCCCTCCGGTCCGACCCCGGCTGGCGTGGGCTCCCCCGTCACCGCCACGCCGGTGTTGCCACGTGCCAAGGGCCAGGGACCCGGCCCCGCTATGCCGGAGCTGTAGGTTCACCTGAAGTTTGGGTCCAAACCCCCAGGGGCCAGTGGCGCGCCGGTGACCTCTGACCTTTGACCTCTTGGTCAAGCTGGCTTGGCAGCGGGCCGTGACAATGCCCCGCTACAAATGTCTCCCGCAGGGCAGGGGCCGGGCTGGGCTCCTACTGTGCGCCCAGTCGCCTTCTCTTCCCTGCCGGTTCCACCGCCCTCCCCTGCTGAAAGGCATCCTTATAGGTCGGGTGCATCGCCAGGGCGGTCCAAGGGGGCCGCTTTCTGGTTTGTCAGGAAGGCGGGCTCGTAGGAGGACCCGGCCGCGGCCCGTCCGCCAGGGACAGGGTCCGGCAGGTGGGCCAGGGGTGGCCCGAAGTGGCCGAGGTGGTGATCGGCCATGTTGGCGTTCGGCGCGCGGGTTGGCGTTTTTTCCTCAGCAAAGGGCGGAGGGACAGGACCTGGGGGAAGGGCAGCTGGGCATTTCTGGAGCAATACTGCCATCAAGAGGAACTCGTTTGGCAACCCCGCGCACCCTTCCGTGTCCGTGCCTGGGGAGGAGTGGCTTGAGACCGCCGTGGGGGACGAGGCAGGACTAGGGACGGTGCTGGGCCGGATCCCAGCTCTCTGAGGCCCGACAGAAGCAGGGTCTGCCGTGCTTTCGGGTCGTGGCAGCCCCAGAGACAGGTGCCAGGACGGGCTGGGCAGCCGGGACCCCTGGCGGTCCCGGTACAGGAAGCCACGGCTCGGGAGCCTGGGGGCGGCCATGATGTGGGCGGGACTAGCAGAGGCCTCGGCCAAGGAGCTGGGTCCTCGGCCCCGGGAGGCTCCCTCGGCCACGCTGCACCCCAGGGAAGAGGGGCCCCTCCCAGAGCGGGGTTCCGTGGCGCTGGGAGCCCGTGCGGGCCGCTGCTGCCCGGCCCCGGGGCGTTCCTCCGTGCGTCTTAGGGAGGAAGGTGGGCCGCGGGGGCGTCCGGGGGAGCGTGTTCCCAGACGGTCCTCGACCAGGCGGACGCAAGGCCAGGCCCCCCCTGACACAACGCGCCCACGCCTCCTGGAGACGTGTGGCCCTGTCTTGTTGTGCCCATGTCCCCGAGGTTGTCTGGGAGCGGGGCCGTCGTACCCGGTGGTGCTCCTTTCTGCCTGGGGGCCTTCCGGGGACCCCGGTCGCCTTTGCGGGTGCCCAGGCCCTTGACCTGTGATCAGAGGCGCACCGACCGACGGGTTCGGTGGCAACGTTTGAGTAGTGGAGACTCTCTGGGCATCAGCTAAGGGGGACCGGGGCCTTGCCAGGCCTGCTGAAGTCCGGGAAGCCGAGAGCACCCAGGAGGAAGAGACCCGTCGGACTCGGCCTGGGGACAGGCTGCTCTGGGTCACAAGGGCCTGCTGTTCAGGCAGCAGCATCCCCGTGCCTCTCCTCAAGGGGGTCTCTGAGGTAGAACGGGGCCAGTCCTAACGGGACGTGCAGGGATGAGGCTCGAGGACGCGTCCCTTTGCAGGACCGGGTCTGGTTCCCCAGCAGACCGGGCCATCGCCAGGGGCTTTCTGGCCCTTCCGAGGGTGCTCAGGAGTCTCCCAAGTGAACAGGGCCTCCTGTCCAAAGGGAGGCTATCAGTACCACGTCGCAGAATTCGGGAGTGAAATAGGAAGGTAGAGGTGACGGGTGGAACGTTTCATGGTTTGGTTTGGTTTGGTTTGGTTTGGTTTGGTTTGGTTTGGTTTGGTTTTGGGAGGACTGAACGAAGGCACAAAAGGACGCCATGGGCCTCTGAGGCCCGAAACCCTGGAAGCAGAGGACCGAAAGCAGACTAGGTCTCGAGGGTTCATGGTCCTCCCTTGAGCCCGAATCCAGCGAGAGAGTGAGCCAGGTGGATGCCTCTGCCCCTCCTCACCCGTGTGCAGAGCCACTGCCATCCAGACAGACATTCACCTTTTCACCACAACGCACATCGAAACTTGCGCGCGGTCCGAGGTACCCAGCAAGATCGGGGTGACGTTCTACTGGGACCTGCCTCGCCGTGGCTTGGGGACCCAGAGAGCGGGTCCTCGGGGTGGCGGTACAAGCGGAGAGGGTGTTTCCGGTCTCGAGCACTTCTCCTGCCACCTCTCAGCCTACCTGCACGATTTCTCACACGTTCACTTGCACCTCTTACCGTTTTAAAGGCACATGTTGGTGGGAAGTCCCAGAGAGTCAAAGAAACCCATAGACATAGAGACAGAGAGAGCAGAAGAGGAAGCGGGCCCCAGTGGAAGTGGGTGAGAGAGTGTTGGGGTTGAGCGTGCCACGAGAGAGAACGAGAGTGAGAGAGAGAGAGACTCAGAGAGAGGGGAGAGAGAGAGAGAGAGGGGGGGGGAGGGGAGAGAGAGAGAGAGAGAGGGAGGGGGGAGAGAGAGAGAGAGAGACTCAGAGAGAGGGGAGAGAGAGAGAGAGAGAGACTCAGAGAGAGGGAGGGGGAGACAGAGCGACAGACACACCCACACCTGCACGCACACGCACATGCACACGCACACGAAATGAAAAGAAAGTCCACGGGGATCAAGGAGTCTGGAAGGGGCCAGCGAGATAGCAGCTTGGGGCAGTGTTGCCTCCGTTTCCTCTGTCTTGAGGACAACGTTGAATGTCTGTGTGTTCCTGCAGCAGACGTTAGGCCTTTGCCCAGGCCTTGAGTGCCCCGACGACGTCAACCTAGAGTAGCCCCCCCAGCATATGTTTGAGGGGGAAGAGCGGAACACTTGGGTCTTGCCCACGTACCGTGCCCCCATGGCACACACCAGGCCTCCGCGGCACGCGCGCCTCTGTGGGTTTTCTCCGTCAAGCCTTCTGGGCAGAGCCGTCCAGAGGTTGACGTAGGCCAGGTGTGAGGAGGACAGGTGTGTCTGGCGGCGGCACCTGGCTCCCCTCCGGTCCGACCCCGGCTGGCGTGGGCTCCCCCGTCACCGCCACGCCGGTGTTGCCACGTGCCAAGGGCCAGGGACCCGGCCCCGCTATGCCGGAGCTGTAGGTTCACCTGAAGTTTGGGTCCAAACCCCCAGGGGCCAGTGGCGCGCCGGTGACCTCTGACCTTTGACCTCTTGGTCAAGCTGGCTTGGCAGCGGGCCGTGACAATGCCCCGCTACAAATGTCTCCCGCAGGGCAGGGGCCGGGCTGGGCTCCTACTGTGCGCCCAGTCGCCTTCTCTTCCCTGCCGGTTCCACCGCCCTCCCCTGCTGAAAGGCATCCTTAGGGATGCGGTTAGGTCGGGTGCATCGCCAGGGCGGTCCAAGGGGGCCGCTTTCTGGTTTGTCAGGAAGGCGGGCTCGTAGGAGGACCCGGCCGCGGCCCGTCCGCCAGGGACAGGGTCCGGCAGGTGGGCCAGGGGTGGCCCGAAGTGGCCGAGGTGGTGATCGGCCATGTTGGCGTTCGGCGCGCGGGTTGGCGTTTTTTCCTCAGCAAAGGGCGGAGGGACAGGACCTGGGGGAAGGGCAGCTGGGCATTTCTGGAGCAATACTGCCATCAAGAGGAACTCGTTTGGCAACCCCGCGCACCCTTCCGTGTCCGTGACTGGGGAGGAGTGGCTTGAGACCGCCGTGGGGGACGAGGCAGGACTAGGGACGGTGCTGGGCCGGATCCCAGCTCTCTGAGGCCCGACAGAAGCAGGGTCTGCCGTGCTTTCGGGTCGTGGCAGCCCCAGAGACAGGTGCCAGGACGGGCTGGGCAGCCGGGACCCCTGGCGGTCCCGGTACAGGAAGCCACGGCTCGGGAGCCTGGGGGCGGCCATGATGTGGGCGGGACTAGCAGAGGCCTCGGCCAAGGAGCTGGGTCCTCGGCCCCGGGAGGCTCCCTCGGCCACGCTGCACCCCAGGGAAGAGGGGCCCCTCCCAGAGCGGGGTTCCGTGGCGCTGGGAGCCCGTGCGGGCCGCTGCTGCCCGGCCCCGGGGCGTTCCTCCGTGCGTCTTAGGGAGGAAGGTGGGCCGCGGGGGCGTCCGGGGGAGCGTGTTCCCAGACGGTCCTCGACCAGGCGGACGCAAGGCCAGGCCCCCCCTGACACAACGCGCCCACGCCTCCTGGAGACGTGTGGCCCTGTCTTGTTGTGCCCATGTCCCCGAGGTTGTCTGGGAGCGGGGCCGTCGTACCCGGTGGTGCTCCTTTCTGCCTGGGGGCCTTCCGGGGACCCCGGTCGCCTTTGCGGGTGCCCAGGCCCTTGACCTGTGATCAGAGGCGCACCGACCGACGGGTTCGGTGGCAACGTTTGAGTAGTGGAGACTCTCTGGGCATCAGCTAAGGGGGACCGGGGCCTTGCCAGGCCTGCTGAAGTCCGGGAAGCCGAGAGCACCCAGGAGGAAGAGACCCGTCGGACTCGGCCTGGGGACAGGCTGCTCTGGGTCACAAGGGCCTGCTGTTCAGGCAGCAGCATCCCCGTGCCTCTCCTCAAGGGGGTCTCTGAGGTAGAACGGGGCCAGTCCTAACGGGACGTGCAGGGATGAGGCTCGGAGGACGCGTCCCTTTGCAGGACCGGGTCTGGTTCCCCAGCAGACCGGGCCATCGCCAGGGGCTTTCTGGCCCTTCCGAGGGTGCTCAGGAGTCTCCCAAGTGAACAGGGCCTCCTGTCCAAAGGGAGGCTATCAGTACCACGTCGCAGAATTCGGGAGTGAAATAGGAAGGTAGAGGTGACGGGTGGAACGTTTCATGGTTTGGTTTGGTTTGGTTTGGTTTGGTTTGGTTTGGTTTTGGGAGGACTGAACGAAGGCACAAAAGGACGCCATGGGCCTCTGAGGCCCGAAACCCTGGAAGCAGAGGACCGAAAGCAGACTAGGTCTCGAGGGTTCATGGTCCTCCCTTGAGCCCGAATCCAGCGAGAGAGTGAGCCAGGTGGATGCCTCTGCCCCTCCTCACCCGTGTGCAGAGCCACTGCCATCCAGACAGACATTCACCTTTTCACCACAACGCACATCGAAACTTGCGCGCGGTCCGAGGTACCCAGCAAGATCGGGGTGACGTTCTACTGGGACCTGCCTCGCCGTGGCTTGGGGACCCAGAGAGCGGGTCCTCGGGGTGGCGGTACAAGCGGAGAGGGTGTTTCCGGTCTCGAGCACTTCTCCTGCCACCTCTCAGCCTACCTGCACGATTTCTCACACGTTCACTTGCACCTCTTACCGTTTTAAAGGCACATGTTGGTGGGAAGTCCCAGAGAGTCAAAGAAACCCATAGACATAGAGACAGAGAGAGCAGAAGAGGAAGCGGGCCCCAGTGGAAGTGGGTGAGAGAGTGTTGGGGTTGAGCGTGCCACGAGAGAGAACGAGAGTGAGAGAGAGAGAGACTCAGAGAGAGGGGAGAGAGAGAGAGAGGGGGGGGGGGAGGGGAGAGAGAGAGAGAGAGAGGGAGGGGGGAGAGAGAGAGAGAGAGACTCAGAGAGAGGGGAGAGAGAGAGAGAGAGAGACTCAGAGAGAGGGAGGGGGAGACAGAGCGACAGACACACCCACACCTGCACGCACACGCACATGCACACGCACACGAAATGAAAAGAAAGTCCACGGGGATCAAGGAGTCTGGAAGGGGCCAGCGAGATAGCAGCTTGGGGCAGTGTTGCCTCCGTTTCCTCTGTCTTGAGGACAACGTTGAATGTCTGTGTGTTCCTGCAGCAGACGTTAGGCCTTTGCCCAGGCCTTGAGTGCCCCGACGACGTCAACCTAGAGTAGCCCCCCCAGCATATGTTTGAGGGGGAAGAGCGGAACACTTGGGTCTTGCCCACGTACCGTGCCCCCATGGCACACACCAGGCCTCCGCGGCACGCGCGCCTCTGTGGGTTTTCTCCGTCAAGCCTTCTGGGCAGAGCCGTCCAGAGGTTGACGTAGGCCAGGTGTGAGGAGGACAGGTGTGTCTGGCGGCGGCACCTGGCTCCCCTCCGGTCCGACCCCGGCTGGCGTGGGCTCCCCCGTCACCGCCACGCCGGTGTTGCCACGTGCCAAGGGCCAGGGACCCGGCCCCGCTATGCCGGAGCTGTAGGTTCACCTGAAGTTTGGGTCCAAACCCCCAGGGGCCAGTGGCGCGCCGGTGACCTCTGACCTTTGACCTCTTGGTCAAGCTGGCTTGGCAGCGGGCCGTGACAATGCCCCGCTACAAATGTCTCCCGCAGGGCAGGGGCCGGGCTGGGCTCCTACTGTGCGCCCAGTCGCCTTCTCTTCCCTGCCGGTTCCACCGCCCTCCCCTGCTGAAAGGCATCCTTAGGGATGCGGTTAGGTCGGGTGCATCGCCAGGGCGGTCCAAGGGGGCCGCTTTCTGGTTTGTCAGGAAGGCGGGCTCGTAGGAGGACCCGGCCGCGGCCCGTCCGCCAGGGACAGGGTCCGGCAGGTGGGCCAGGGGTGGCCCGAAGTGGCCGAGGTGGTGATCGGCCATGTTGGCGTTCGGCGCGCGGGTTGGCGTTTTTTCCTCAGCAAAGGGCGGAGGGACAGGACCTGGGGGAAGGGCAGCTGGGCATTTCTGGAGCAATACTGCCATCAAGAGGAACTCGTTTGGCAACCCCGCGCACCCTTCCGTGTCCGTGCCTGGGGAGGAGTGGCTTGAGACCGCCGTGGGGGACGAGGCAGGACTAGGGACGGTGCTGGGCCGGATCCCAGCTCTCTGAGGCCCGACAGAAGCAGGGTCTGCCGTGCTTTCGGGTCGTGGCAGCCCCAGAGACAGGTGCCAGGACGGGCTGGGCAGCCGGGACCCCTGGCGGTCCCGGTACAGGAAGCCACGGCTCGGGAGCCTGGGGGCGGCCATGATGTGGGCGGGACTAGCAGAGGCCTCGGCCAAGGAGCTGGGTCCTCGGCCCCGGGAGGCTCCCTCGGCCACGCTGCACCCCAGGGAAGAGGGGCCCCTCCCAGAGCGGGGTTCCGTGGCGCTGGGAGCCCGTGCGGGCCGCTGCTGCCCGGCCCCGGGGCGTTCCTCCGTGCGTCTTAGGGAGGAAGGTGGGCCGCGGGGGCGTCCGGGGGAGCGTGTTCCCAGACGGTCCTCGACCAGGCGGACGCAAGGCCAGGCCCCCCCTGACACAACGCGCCCACGCCTCCTGGAGACGTGTGGCCCTGTCTTGTTGTGCCCATGTCCCCGAGGTTGTCTGGGAGCGGGGCCGTCGTACCCGGTGGTGCTCCTTTCTGCCTGGGGGCCTTCCGGGGACCCCGGTCGCCTTTGCGGGTGCCCAGGCCCTTGACCTGTGATCAGAGGCGCACCGACCGACGGGTTCGGTGGCAACGTTTGAGTAGTGGAGACTCTCTGGGCATCAGCTAAGGGGGACCGGGGCCTTGCCAGGCCTGCTGAAGTCCGGGAAGCCGAGAGCACCCAGGAGGAAGAGACCCGTCGGACTCGGCCTGGGGACAGGCTGCTCTGGGTCACAAGGGCCTGCTGTTCAGGCAGCAGCATCCCCGTGCCTCTCCTCAAGGGGGTCTCTGAGGTAGAACGGGGCCAGTCCTAACGGGACGTGCAGGGATGAGGCTCGGAGGACGCGTCCCTTTGCAGGACCGGGTCTGGTTCCCCAGCAGACCGGGCCATCGCCAGGGGCTTTCTGGCCCTTCCGAGGGTGCTCAGGAGTCTCCCAAGTGAACAGGGCCTCCTGTCCAAAGGGAGGCTATCAGTACCACGTCGCAGAATTCGGGAGTGAAATAGGAAGGTAGAGGTGACGGGTGGAACGTTTCATGGTTTGGTTTGGTTTGGTTTGGTTTGGTTTGGTTTGGTTTGGTTTGGTTTGGTTTGGTTTTGGGAGGACTGAACGAAGGCACAAAAGGACGCCATGGGCCTCTGAGGCCCGAAACCCTGGAAGCAGAGGACCGAAAGCAGACTAGGTCTCGAGGGTTCATGGTCCTCCCTTGAGCCCGAATCCAGCGAGAGAGTGAGCCAGGTGGATGCCTCTGCCCCTCCTCACCCGTGTGCAGAGCCACTGCCATCCAGACAGACATTCACCTTTTCACCACAACGCACATCGAAACTTGCGCGCGGTCCGAGGTACCCAGCAAGATCGGGGTGACGTTCTACTGGGACCTGCCTCGCCGTGGCTTGGGGACCCAGAGAGCGGGTCCTCGGGGTGGCGGTACAAGCGGAGAGGGTGTTTCCGGTCTCGAGCACTTCTCCTGCCACCTCTCAGCCTACCTGCACGATTTCTCACACGTTCACTTGCACCTCTTACCGTTTTAAAGGCACATGTTGGTGGGAAGTCCCAGAGAGTCAAAGAAACCCATAGACATAGAGACAGAGAGAGCAGAAGAGGAAGCGGGCCCCAGTGGAAGTGGGTGAGAGAGTGTTGGGGTTGAGCGTGCCACGAGAGAGAACGAGAGTGAGAGAGAGAGAGACTCAGAGAGAGGGGAGAGAGAGAGAGAGAGGGGGGGGGAGGGGAGAGAGAGAGAGAGAGAGGGAGGGGGGAGAGAGAGAGAGAGAGACTCAGAGAGAGGGGAGAGAGAGAGAGAGAGAGACTCAGAGAGAGGGAGGGGGAGACAGAGCGACAGACACACCCACACCTGCACGCACACGCACATGCACACGCACACGAAATGAAAAGAAAGTCCACGGGGATCAAGGAGTCTGGAAGGGGCCAGCGAGATAGCAGCTTGGGGCAGTGTTGCCTCCGTTTCCTCTGTCTTGAGGACAACGTTGAATGTCTGTGTGTTCCTGCAGCAGACGTTAGGCCTTTGCCCAGGCCTTGAGTGCCCCGACGACGTCAACCTAGAGTAGCCCCCCCAGCATATGTTTGAGGGGGAAGAGCGGAACACTTGGGTCTTGCCCACGTACCGTGCCCCCATGGCACACACCAGGCCTCCGCGGCACGCGCGCCTCTGTGGGTTTTCTCCGTCAAGCCTTCTGGGCAGAGCCGTCCAGAGGTTGACGTAGGCCAGGTGTGAGGAGGACAGGTGTGTCTGGCGGCGGCACCTGGCTCCCCTCCGGTCCGACCCCGGCTGGCGTGGGCTCCCCCGTCACCGCCACGCCGGTGTTGCCACGTGCCAAGGGCCAGGGACCCGGCCCCGCTATGCCGGAGCTGTAGGTTCACCTGAAGTTTGGGTCCAAACCCCCAGGGGCCAGTGGCGCGCCGGTGACCTCTGACCTTTGACCTCTTGGTCAAGCTGGCTTGGCAGCGGGCCGTGACAATGCCCCGCTACAAATGTCTCCCGCAGGGCAGGGGCCGGGCTGGGCTCCTACTGTGCGCCCAGTCGCCTTCTCTTCCCTGCCGGTTCCACCGCCCTCCCCTGCTGAAAGGCATCCTTAGGGATGCGGTTAGGTCGGGTGCATCGCCAGGGCGGTCCAAGGGGGCCGCTTTCTGGTTTGTCAGGAAGGCGGGCTCGTAGGAGGACCCGGCCGCGGCCCGTCCGCCAGGGACAGGGTCCGGCAGGTGGGCCAGGGGTGGCCCGAAGTGGCCGAGGTGGTGATCGGCCATGTTGGCGTTCGGCGCGCGGGTTGGCGTTTTTTCCTCAGCAAAGGGCGGAGGGACAGGACCTGGGGGAAGGGCAGCTGGGCATTTCTGGAGCAATACTGCCATCAAGAGGAACTCGTTTGGCAACCCCGCGCACCCTTCCGTGTCCGTGCCTGGGGAGGAGTGGCTTGAGACCGCCGTGGGGGACGAGGCAGGACTAGGGACGGTGCTGGGCCGGATCCCAGCTCTCTGAGGCCCGACAGAAGCAGGGTCTGCCGTGCTTTCGGGTCGTGGCAGCCCCAGAGACAGGTGCCAGGACGGGCTGGGCAGCCGGGACCCCTGGCGGTCCCGGTACAGGAAGCCACGGCTCGGGAGCCTGGGGGCGGCCATGATGTGGGCGGGACTAGCAGAGGCCTCGGCCAAGGAGCTGGGTCCTCGGCCCCGGGAGGCTCCCTCGGCCACGCTGCACCCCAGGGAAGAGGGGCCCCTCCCAGAGCGGGGTTCCGTGGCGCTGGGAGCCCGTGCGGGCCGCTGCTGCCCGGCCCCGGGGCGTTCCTCCGTGCGTCTTAGGGAGGAAGGTGGGCCGCGGGGGCGTCCGGGGGAGCGTGTTCCCAGACGGTCCTCGACCAGGCGGACGCAAGGCCAGGCCCCCCCTGACACAACGCGCCCACGCCTCCTGGAGACGTGTGGCCCTGTCTTGTTGTGCCCATGTCCCCGAGGTTGTCTGGGAGCGGGGCCGTCGTACCCGGTGGTGCTCCTTTCTGCCTGGGGGCCTTCCGGGGACCCCGGTCGCCTTTGCGGGTGCCCAGGCCCTTGACCTGTGATCAGAGGCGCACTGACCGACGGGTTCGGTGGCAACGTTTGAGTAGTGGAGACTCTCTGGGCATCAGCTAAGGGGGACCGGGGCCTTGCCAGGCCTGCTGAAGTCCGGGAAGCCGAGAGCACCCAGGAGGAAGAGACCCGTCGGACTCGGCCTGGGGACAGGCTGCTCTGGGTCACAAGGGCCTGCTGTTCAGGCAGCAGCATCCCCGTGCCTCTCCTCAAGGGGGTCTCTGAGGTAGAACGGGGCCAGTCCTAACGGGACGTGCAGGGATGAGGCTCGGAGGACGCGTCCCTTTGCAGGACCGGGTCTGGTTCCCCAGCAGACCGGGCCATCGCCAGGGGCTTTCTGGCCCTTCCGAGGGTGCTCAGGAGTCTCCCAAGTGAACAGGGCCTCCTGTCCAAAGGGAGGCTATCAGTACCACGTCGCAGAATTCGGGAGTGAAATAGGAAGGTAGAGGTGACGGGTGGAACGTTTCATGGTTTGGTTTGGTTTGGTTTGGTTTGGTTTGGTTTGGTTTGGTTTGGTTTTGGGAGGACTGAACGAAGGCACAAAAGGACGCCATGGGCCTCTGAGGCCCGAAACCCTGGAAGCAGAGGACCGAAAGCAGACTAGGTCTCGAGGGTTCATGGTCCTCCCTTGAGCCCGAATCCAGCGAGAGAGTGAGCCAGGTGGATGCCTCTGCCCCTCCTCACCCGTGTGCAGAGCCACTGCCATCCAGACAGACATTCACCTTTTCACCACAACGCACATCGAAACTTGCGCGCGGTCCGAGGTACCCAGCAAGATCGGGGTGACGTTCTACTGGGACCTGCCTCGCCGTGGCTTGG
The DNA here is from genome assembly GCF_030222135.1 of Aotus nancymaae. Classification (NCBI taxonomy): domain Eukaryota; kingdom Metazoa; phylum Chordata; class Mammalia; order Primates; family Aotidae; genus Aotus; species Aotus nancymaae. The sequence goes on from NW_026989481.1 coordinate 15,331, forward strand.
GGACCCAGAGAGCGGGTCCTCGGGGTGGCGGTACAAGCGGAGAGGGTGTTTCCGGTCTCGAGCACTTCTCCTGCCACCTCTCAGCCTACCTGCACGATTTCTCACACGTTCACTTGCACCTCTTACCGTTTTAAAGGCACATGTTGGTGGGAAGTCCCAGAGAGTCAAAGAAACCCATAGACATAGAGACAGAGAGAGCAGAAGAGGAAGCGGGCCCCAGTGGAAGTGGGTGAGAGAGTGTTGGGGTTGAGCGTGCCACGAGAGAGAACGAGAGTGAGAGAGAGAGAGACTCAGAGAGAGGGGAGAGAGAGAGAGAGAGGGGGGGGAGGGGAGAGAGAGAGAGAGAGAGGGAGGGGGGAGAGAGAGAGAGAGAGACTCAGAGAGAGGGGAGAGAGAGAGAGAGAGAGACTCAGAGAGAGGGAGGGGGAGACAGAGCGACAGACACACCCACACCTGCACGCACACGCACATGCACACGCACACGAAATGAAAAGAAAGTCCACGGGGATCAAGGAGTCTGGAAGGGGCCAGCGAGATAGCAGCTTGGGGCAGTGTTGCCTCCGTTTCCTCTGTCTTGAGGACAACGTTGAATGTCTGTGTGTTCCTGCAGCAGACGTTAGGCCTTTGCCCAGGCCTTGAGTGCCCCGACGACGTCAACCTAGAGTAGCCCCCCCAGCATATGTTTGAGGGGGAAGAGCGGAACACTTGGGTCTTGCCCACGTACCGTGCCCCCATGGCACACACCAGGCCTCCGCGGCACGCGCGCCTCTGTGGGTTTTCTCCGTCAAGCCTTCTGGGCAGAGCCGTCCAGAGGTTGACGTAGGCCAGGTGTGAGGAGGACAGGTGTGTCTGGCGGCGGCACCTGGCTCCCCTCCGGTCCGACCCCGGCTGGCGTGGGCTCCCCCGTCACCGCCACGCCGGTGTTGCCACGTGCCAAGGGCCAGGGACCCGGCCCCGCTATGCCGGAGCTGTAGGTTCACCTGAAGTTTGGGTCCAAACCCCCAGGGGCCAGTGGCGCGCCGGTGACCTCTGACCTTTGACCTCTTGGTCAAGCTGGCTTGGCAGCGGGCCGTGACAATGCCCCGCTACAAATGTCTCCCGCAGGGCAGGGGCCGGGCTGGGCTCCTACTGTGCGCCCAGTCGCCTTCTCTTCCCTGCCGGTTCCACCGCCCTCCCCTGCTGAAAGGCATCCTTAGGGATGCGGTTAGGTCGGGTGCATCGCCAGGGCGGTCCAAGGGGGCCGCTTTCTGGTTTGTCAGGAAGGCGGGCTCGTAGGAGGACCCGGCCGCGGCCCGTCCGCCAGGGACAGGGTCCGGCAGGTGGGCCAGGGGTGGCCCGAAGTGGCCGAGGTGGTGATCGGCCATGTTGGCGTTCGGCGCGCGGGTTGGCGTTTTTTCCTCAGCAAAGGGCGGAGGGACAGGACCTGGGGGAAGGGCAGCTGGGCATTTCTGGAGCAATACTGCCATCAAGAGGAACTCGTTTGGCAACCCCGCGCACCCTTCCGTGTCCGTGACTGGGGAGGAGTGGCTTGAGACCGCCGTGGGGGACGAGGCAGGACTAGGGACGGTGCTGGGCCGGATCCCAGCTCTCTGAGGCCCGACAGAAGCAGGGTCTGCCGTGCTTTCGGGTCGTGGCAGCCCCAGAGACAGGTGCCAGGACGGGCTGGGCAGCCGGGACCCCTGGCGGTCCCGGTACAGGAAGCCACGGCTCGGGAGCCTGGGGGCGGCCATGATGTGGGCGGGACTAGCAGAGGCCTCGGCCAAGGAGCTGGGTCCTCGGCCCCGGGAGGCTCCCTCGGCCACGCTGCACCCCAGGGAAGAGGGGCCCCTCCCAGAGCGGGGTTCCGTGGCGCTGGGAGCCCGTGCGGGCCGCTGCTGCCCGGCCCCGGGGCGTTCCTCCGTGCGTCTTAGGGAGGAAGGTGGGCCGCGGGGGCGTCCGGGGGAGCGTGTTCCCAGACGGTCCTCGACCAGGCGGACGCAAGGCCAGGCCCCCCCTGACACAACGCGCCCACGCCTCCTGGAGACGTGTGGCCCTGTCTTGTTGTGCCCATGTCCCCGAGGTTGTCTGGGAGCGGGGCCGTCGTACCCGGTGGTGCTCCTTTCTGCCTGGGGGCCTTCCGGGGACCCCGGTCGCCTTTGCGGGTGCCCAGGCCCTTGACCTGTGATCAGAGGCGCACCGACCGACGGGTTCGGTGGCAACGTTTGAGTAGTGGAGACTCTCTGGGCATCAGCTAAGGGGGACCGGGGCCTTGCCAGGCCTGCTGAAGTCCGGGAAGCCGAGAGCACCCAGGAGGAAGAGACCCGTCGGACTCGGCCTGGGGACAGGCTGCTCTGGGTCACAAGGGCCTGCTGTTCAGGCAGCAGCATCCCCGTGCCTCTCCTCAAGGGGGTCTCTGAGGTAGAACGGGGCCAGTCCTAACGGGACGTGCAGGGATGAGGCTCGGAGGACGCGTCCCTTTGCAGGACCGGGTCTGGTTCCCCAGCAGACCGGGCCATCGCCAGGGGCTTTCTGGCCCTTCCGAGGGTGCTCAGGAGTCTCCCAAGTGAACAGGGCCTCCTGTCCAAAGGGAGGCTATCAGTACCACGTCGCAGAATTCGGGAGTGAAATAGGAAGGTAGAGGTGACGGGTGGAACGTTTCATGGTTTGGTTTGGTTTGGTTTGGTTTGGTTTGGTTTGGTTTTGGGAGGACTGAACGAAGGCACAAAAGGACGCCATGGGCCTCTGAGGCCCGAAACCCTGGAAGCAGAGGACCGAAAGCAGACTAGGTCTCGAGGGTTCATGGTCCTCCCTTGAGCCCGAATCCAGCGAGAGAGTGAGCCAGGTGGATGCCTCTGCCCCTCCTCACCCGTGTGCAGAGCCACTGCCATCCAGACAGACATTCACCTTTTCACCACAACGCACATCGAAACTTGCGCGCGGTCCGAGGTACCCAGCAAGATCGGGGTGACGTTCTACTGGGACCTGCCTCGCCGTGGCTTGGGGACCCAGAGAGCGGGTCCTCGGGGTGGCGGTACAAGCGGAGAGGGTGTTTCCGGTCTCGAGCACTTCTCCTGCCACCTCTCAGCCTACCTGCACGATTTCTCACACGTTCACTTGCACCTCTTACCGTTTTAAAGGCACATGTTGGTGGGAAGTCCCAGAGAGTCAAAGAAACCCATAGACATAGAGACAGAGAGAGCAGAAGAGGAAGCGGGCCCCAGTGGAAGTGGGTGAGAGAGTGTTGGGGTTGAGCGTGCCACGAGAGAGAACGAGAGTGAGAGAGAGAGAGACTCAGAGAGAGGGGAGAGAGAGAGAGAGGGGGGGGGGGAGGGGAGAGAGAGAGAGAGAGAGGGAGGGGGGAGAGAGAGAGAGAGAGACTCAGAGAGAGGGGAGAGAGAGAGAGAGAGAGACTCAGAGAGAGGGAGGGGGAGACAGAGCGACAGACACACCCACACCTGCACGCACACGCACATGCACACGCACACGAAATGAAAAGAAAGTCCACGGGGATCAAGGAGTCTGGAAGGGGCCAGCGAGATAGCAGCTTGGGGCAGTGTTGCCTCCGTTTCCTCTGTCTTGAGGACAACGTTGAATGTCTGTGTGTTCCTGCAGCAGACGTTAGGCCTTTGCCCAGGCCTTGAGTGCCCCGACGACGTCAACCTAGAGTAGCCCCCCCAGCATATGTTTGAGGGGGAAGAGCGGAACACTTGGGTCTTGCCCACGTACCGTGCCCCCATGGCACACACCAGGCCTCCGCGGCACGCGCGCCTCTGTGGGTTTTCTCCGTCAAGCCTTCTGGGCAGAGCCGTCCAGAGGTTGACGTAGGCCAGGTGTGAGGAGGACAGGTGTGTCTGGCGGCGGCACCTGGCTCCCCTCCGGTCCGACCCCGGCTGGCGTGGGCTCCCCCGTCACCGCCACGCCGGTGTTGCCACGTGCCAAGGGCCAGGGACCCGGCCCCGCTATGCCGGAGCTGTAGGTTCACCTGAAGTTTGGGTCCAAACCCCCAGGGGCCAGTGGCGCGCCGGTGACCTCTGACCTTTGACCTCTTGGTCAAGCTGGCTTGGCAGCGGGCCGTGACAATGCCCCGCTACAAATGTCTCCCGCAGGGCAGGGGCCGGGCTGGGCTCCTACTGTGCGCCCAGTCGCCTTCTCTTCCCTGCCGGTTCCACCGCCCTCCCCTGCTGAAAGGCATCCTTAGGGATGCGGTTAGGTCGGGTGCATCGCCAGGGCGGTCCAAGGGGGCCGCTTTCTGGTTTGTCAGGAAGGCGGGCTCGTAGGAGGACCCGGCCGCGGCCCGTCCGCCAGGGACAGGGTCCGGCAGGTGGGCCAGGGGTGGCCCGAAGTGGCCGAGGTGGTGATCGGCCATGTTGGCGTTCGGCGCGCGGGTTGGCGTTTTTTCCTCAGCAAAGGGCGGAGGGACAGGACCTGGGGGAAGGGCAGCTGGGCATTTCTGGAGCAATACTGCCATCAAGAGGAACTCGTTTGGCAACCCCGCGCACCCTTCCGTGTCCGTGCCTGGGGAGGAGTGGCTTGAGACCGCCGTGGGGGACGAGGCAGGACTAGGGACGGTGCTGGGCCGGATCCCAGCTCTCTGAGGCCCGACAGAAGCAGGGTCTGCCGTGCTTTCGGGTCGTGGCAGCCCCAGAGACAGGTGCCAGGACGGGCTGGGCAGCCGGGACCCCTGGCGGTCCCGGTACAGGAAGCCACGGCTCGGGAGCCTGGGGGCGGCCATGATGTGGGCGGGACTAGCAGAGGCCTCGGCCAAGGAGCTGGGTCCTCGGCCCCGGGAGGCTCCCTCGGCCACGCTGCACCCCAGGGAAGAGGGGCCCCTCCCAGAGCGGGGTTCCGTGGCGCTGGGAGCCCGTGCGGGCCGCTGCTGCCCGGCCCCGGGGCGTTCCTCCGTGCGTCTTAGGGAGGAAGGTGGGCCGCGGGGGCGTCCGGGGGAGCGTGTTCCCAGACGGTCCTCGACCAGGCGGACGCAAGGCCAGGCCCCCCCTGACACAACGCGCCCACGCCTCCTGGAGACGTGTGGCCCTGTCTTGTTGTGCCCATGTCCCCGAGGTTGTCTGGGAGCGGGGCCGTCGTACCCGGTGGTGCTCCTTTCTGCCTGGGGGCCTTCCGGGGACCCCGGTCGCCTTTGCGGGTGCCCAGGCCCTTGACCTGTGATCAGAGGCGCACCGACCGACGGGTTCGGTGGCAACGTTTGAGTAGTGGAGACTCTCTGGGCATCAGCTAAGGGGGACCGGGGCCTTGCCAGGCCTGCTGAAGTCCGGGAAGCCGAGAGCACCCAGGAGGAAGAGACCCGTCGGACTCGGCCTGGGGACAGGCTGCTCTGGGTCACAAGGGCCTGCTGTTCAGGCAGCAGCATCCCCGTGCCTCTCCTCAAGGGGGTCTCTGAGGTAGAACGGGGCCAGTCCTAACGGGACGTGCAGGGATGAGGCTCGGAGGACGCGTCCCTTTGCAGGACCGGGTCTGGTTCCCCAGCAGACCGGGCCATCGCCAGGGGCTTTCTGGCCCTTCCGAGGGTGCTCAGGAGTCTCCCAAGTGAACAGGGCCTCCTGTCCAAAGGGAGGCTATCAGTACCACGTCGCAGAATTCGGGAGTGAAATAGGAAGGTAGAGGTGACGGGTGGAACGTTTCATGGTTTGGTTTGGTTTGGTTTGGTTTGGTTTGGTTTGGTTTGGTTTGGTTTTGGGAGGACTGAACGAAGGCACAAAAGGACGCCATGGGCCTCTGAGGCCCGAAACCCTGGAAGCAGAGGACCGAAAGCAGACTAGGTCTCGAGGGTTCATGGTCCTCCCTTGAGCCCGAATCCAGCGAGAGAGTGAGCCAGGTGGATGCCTCTGCCCCTCCTCACCCGTGTGCAGAGCCACTGCCATCCAGACAGACATTCACCTTTTCACCACAACGCACATCGAAACTTGCGCGCGGTCCGAGGTACCCAGCAAGATCGGGGTGACGTTCTACTGGGACCTGCCTCGCCGTGGCTTGGGGACCCAGAGAGCGGGTCCTCGGGGTGGCGGTACAAGCGGAGAGGGTGTTTCCGGTCTCGAGCACTTCTCCTGCCACCTCTCAGCCTACCTGCACGATTTCTCACACGTTCACTTGCACCTCTTACCGTTTTAAAGGCACATGTTGGTGGGAAGTCCCAGAGAGTCAAAGAAACCCATAGACATAGAGACAGAGAGAGCAGAAGAGGAAGCGGGCCCCAGTGGAAGTGGGTGAGAGAGTGTTGGGGTTGAGCGTGCCACGAGAGAGAACGAGAGTGAGAGAGAGAGAGACTCAGAGAGAGGGGAGAGAGAGAGAGAGGGGGGGGGGAGGGGAGAGAGAGAGAGAGAGAGGGAGGGGGGAGAGAGAGAGAGAGAGACTCAGAGAGAGGGGAGAGAGAGAGAGAGAGAGACTCAGAGAGAGGGAGGGGGAGACAGAGCGACAGACACACCCACACCTGCACGCACACGCACATGCACACGCACACGAAATGAAAAGAAAGTCCACGGGGATCAAGGAGTCTGGAAGGGGCCAGCGAGATAGCAGCTTGGGGCAGTGTTGCCTCCGTTTCCTCTGTCTTGAGGACAACGTTGAATGTCTGTGTGTTCCTGCAGCAGACGTTAGGCCTTTGCCCAGGCCTTGAGTGCCCCGACGACGTCAACCTAGAGTAGCCCCCCCAGCATATGTTTGAGGGGGAAGAGCGGAACACTTGGGTCTTGCCCACGTACCGTGCCCCCATGGCACACACCAGGCCTCCGCGGCACGCGCGCCTCTGTGGGTTTTCTCCGTCAAGCCTTCTGGGCAGAGCCGTCCAGAGGTTGACGTAGGCCAGGTGTGAGGAGGACAGGTGTGTCTGGCGGCGGCACCTGGCTCCCCTCCGGTCCGACCCCGGCTGGCGTGGGCTCCCCCGTCACCGCCACGCCGGTGTTGCCACGTGCCAAGGGCCAGGGACCCGGCCCCGCTATGCCGGAGCTGTAGGTTCACCTGAAGTTTGGGTCCAAACCCCCAGGGGCCAGTGGCGCGCCGGTGACCTCTGACCTTTGACCTCTTGGTCAAGCTGGCTTGGCAGCGGGCCGTGACAATGCCCCGCTACAAATGTCTCCCGCAGGGCAGGGGCCGGGCTGGGCTCCTACTGTGCGCCCAGTCGCCTTCTCTTCCCTGCCGGTTCCACCGCCCTCCCCTGCTGAAAGGCATCCTTAGGGATGCGGTTAGGTCGGGTGCATCGCCAGGGCGGTCCAAGGGGGCCGCTTTCTGGTTTGTCAGGAAGGCGGGCTCGTAGGAGGACCCGGCCGCGGCCCGTCCGCCAGGGACAGGGTCCGGCAGGTGGGCCAGGGGTGGCCCGAAGTGGCCGAGGTGGTGATCGGCCATGTTGGCGTTCGGCGCGCGGGTTGGCGTTTTTTCCTCAGCAAAGGGCGGAGGGACAGGACCTGGGGGAAGGGCAGCTGGGCATTTCTGGAGCAATACTGCCATCAAGAGGAACTCGTTTGGCAACCCCGCGCACCCTTCCGTGTCCGTGCCTGGGGAGGAGTGGCTTGAGACCGCCGTGGGGGACGAGGCAGGACTAGGGACGGTGCTGGGCCGGATCCCAGCTCTCTGAGGCCCGACAGAAGCAGGGTCTGCCGTGCTTTCGGGTCGTGGCAGCCCCAGAGACAGGTGCCAGGACGGGCTGGGCAGCCGGGACCCCTGGCGGTCCCGGTACAGGAAGCCACGGCTCGGGAGCCTGGGGGCGGCCATGATGTGGGCGGGACTAGCAGAGGCCTCGGCCAAGGAGCTGGGTCCTCGGCCCCGGGAGGCTCCCTCGGCCACGCTGCACCCCAGGGAAGAGGGGCCCCTCCCAGAGCGGGGTTCCGTGGCGCTGGGAGCCCGTGCGGGCCGCTGCTGCCCGGCCCCGGGGCGTTCCTCCGTGCGTCTTAGGGAGGAAGGTGGGCCGCGGGGGCGTCCGGGGGAGCGTGTTCCCAGACGGTCCTCGACCAGGCGGACGCAAGGCCAGGCCCCCCCTGACACAACGCGCCCACGCCTCCTGGAGACGTGTGGCCCTGTCTTGTTGTGCCCATGTCCCCGAGGTTGTCTGGGAGCGGGGCCGTCGTACCCGGTGGTGCTCCTTTCTGCCTGGGGGCCTTCCGGGGACCCCGGTCGCCTTTGCGGGTGCCCAGGCCCTTGACCTGTGATCAGAGGCGCACCGACCGACGGGTTCGGTGGCAACGTTTGAGTAGTGGAGACTCTCTGGGCATCAGCTAAGGGGGACCGGGGCCTTGCCAGGCCTGCTGAAGTCCGGGAAGCCGAGAGCACCCAGGAGGAAGAGACCCGTCGGACTCGGCCTGGGGACAGGCTGCTCTGGGTCACAAGGGCCTGCTGTTCAGGCAGCAGCATCCCCGTGCCTCTCCTCAAGGGGGTCTCTGAGGTAGAACGGGGCCAGTCCTAACGGGACGTGCAGGGATGAGGCTCGGAGGACGCGTCCCTTTGCAGGACCGGGTCTGGTTCCCCAGCAGACCGGGCCATCGCCAGGGGCTTTCTGGCCCTTCCGAGGGTGCTCAGGAGTCTCCCAAGTGAACAGGGCCTCCTGTCCAAAGGGAGGCTATCAGTACCACGTCGCAGAATTCGGGAGTGAAATAGGAAGGTAGAGGTGACGGGTGGAACGTTTCATGGTTTGGTTTGGTTTGGTTTGGTTTGGTTTGGTTTGGTTTTGGGAGGACTGAACGAAGGCACAAAAGGACGCCATGGGCCTCTGAGGCCCGAAACCCTGGAAGCAGAGGACCGAAAGCAGACTAGGTCTCGAGGGTTCATGGTCCTCCCTTGAGCCCGAATCCAGCGAGAGAGTGAGCCAGGTGGATGCCTCTGCCCCTCCTCACCCGTGTGCAGAGCCACTGCCATCCAGACAGACATTCACCTTTTCACCACAACGCACATCGAAACTTGCGCGCGGTCCGAGGTACCCAGCAAGATCGGGGTGACGTTCTACTGGGACCTGCCTCGCCGTGGCTTGGGGACCCAGAGAGCGGGTCCTCGGGGTGGCGGTACAAGCGGAGAGGGTGTTTCCGGTCTCGAGCACTTCTCCTGCCACCTCTCAGCCTACCTGCACGATTTCTCACACGTTCACTTGCACCTCTTACCGTTTTAAAGGCACATGTTGGTGGGAAGTCCCAGAGAGTCAAAGAAACCCATAGACATAGAGACAGAGAGAGCAGAAGAGGAAGCGGGCCCCAGTGGAAGTGGGTGAGAGAGTGTTGGGGTTGAGCGTGCCACGAGAGAGAACGAGAGTGAGAGAGAGAGAGACTCAGAGAGAGGGGAGAGAGAGAGAGAGGGGGGGGGGAGGGGAGAGAGAGAGAGAGAGAGGGAGGGGGGAGAGAGAGAGAGAGAGACTCAGAGAGAGGGGAGAGAGAGAGAGAGAGAGACTCAGAGAGAGGGAGGGGGAGACAGAGCGACAGACACACCCACACCTGCACGCACACGCACATGCACACGCACACGAAATGAAAAGAAAGTCCACGGGGATCAAGGAGTCTGGAAGGGGCCAGCGAGATAGCAGCTTGGGGCAGTGTTGCCTCCGTTTCCTCTGTCTTGAGGACAACGTTGAATGTCTGTGTGTTCCTGCAGCAGACGTTAGGCCTTTGCCCAGGCCTTGAGTGCCCCGACGACGTCAACCTAGAGTAGCCCCCCCAGCATATGTTTGAGGGGGAAGAGCGGAACACTTGGGTCTTGCCCACGTACCGTGCCCCCATGGCACACACCAGGCCTCCGCGGCACGCGCGCCTCTGTGGGTTTTCTCCGTCAAGCCTTCTGGGCAGAGCCGTCCAGAGGTTGACGTAGGCCAGGTGTGAGGAGGACAGGTGTGTCTGGCGGCGGCACCTGGCTCCCCTCCGGTCCGACCCCGGCTGGCGTGGGCTCCCCCGTCACCGCCACGCCGGTGTTGCCACGTGCCAAGGGCCAGGGACCCGGCCCCGCTATGCCGGAGCTGTAGGTTCACCTGAAGTTTGGGTCCAAACCCCCAGGGGCCAGTGGCGCGCCGGTGACCTCTGACCTTTGACCTCTTGGTCAAGCTGGCTTGGCAGCGGGCCGTGACAATGCCCCGCTACAAATGTCTCCCGCAGGGCAGGGGCCGGGCTGGGCTCCTACTGTGCGCCCAGTCGCCTTCTCTTCCCTGCCGGTTCCACCGCCCTCCCCTGCTGAAAGGCATCCTTAGGGATGCGGTTAGGTCGGGTGCATCGCCAGGGCGGTCCAAGGGGGCCGCTTTCTGGTTTGTCAGGAAGGCGGGCTCGTAGGAGGACCCGGCCGCGGCCCGTCCGCCAGGGACAGGGTCCGGCAGGTGGGCCAGGGGTGGCCCGAAGTGGCCGAGGTGGTGATCGGCCATGTTGGCGTTCGGCGCGCGGGTTGGCGTTTTTTCCTCAGCAAAGGGCGGAGGGACAGGACCTGGGGGAAGGGCAGCTGGGCATTTCTGGAGCAATACTGCCATCAAGAGGAACTCGTTTGGCAACCCCGCGCACCCTTCCGTGTCCGTGCCTGGGGAGGAGTGGCTTGAGACCGCCGTGGGGGACGAGGCAGGACTAGGGACGGTGCTGGGCCGGATCCCAGCTCTCTGAGGCCCGACAGAAGCAGGGTCTGCCGTGCTTTCGGGTCGTGGCAGCCCCAGAGACAGGTGCCAGGACGGGCTGGGCAGCCGGGACCCCTGGCGGTCCCGGTACAGGAAGCCACGGCTCGGGAGCCTGGGGGCGGCCATGATGTGGGCGGGACTAGCAGAGGCCTCGGCCAAGGAGCTGGGTCCTCGGCCCCGGGAGGCTCCCTCGGCCACGCTGCACCCCAGGGAAGAGGGGCCCCTCCCAGAGCGGGGTTCCGTGGCGCTGGGAGCCCGTGCGGGCCGCTGCTGCCCGGCCCCGGGGCGTTCCTCCGTGCGTCTTAGGGAGGAAGGTGGGCCGCGGGGGCGTCCGGGGGAGCGTGTTCCCAGACGGTCCTCGACCAGGCGGACGCAAGGCCAGGCCCCCCCTGACACAACGCGCCCACGCCTCCTGGAGACGTGTGGCCCTGTCTTGTTGTGCCCATGTCCCCGAGGTTGTCTGGGAGCGGGGCCGTCGTACCCGGTGGTGCTCCTTTCTGCCTGGGGGCCTTCCGGGGACCCCGGTCGCCTTTGCGGGTGCCCAGGCCCTTGACCTGTGATCAGAGGCGCACCGACCGACGGGTTCGGTGGCAACGTTTGAGTAGTGGAGACTCTCTGGGCATCAGCTAAGGGGGACCGGGGCCTTGCCAGGCCTGCTGAAGTCCGGGAAGCCGAGAGCACCCAGGAGGAAGAGACCCGTCGGACTCGGCCTGGGGACAGGCTGCTCTGGGTCACAAGGGCCTGCTGTTCAGGCAGCAGCATCCCCGTGCCTCTCCTCAAGGGGGTCTCTGAGGTAGAACGGGGCCAGTCCTAACGGGACGTGCAGGGATGAGGCTCGGAGGACGCGTCCCTTTGCAGGACCGGGTCTGGTTCCCCAGCAGACCGGGCCATCGCCAGGGGCTTTCTGGCCCTTCCGAGGGTGCTCAGGAGTCTCCCAAGTGAACAGGGCCTCCTGTCCAAAGGGAGGCTATCAGTACCACGTCGCAGAATTCGGGAGTGAAATAGGAAGGTAGAGGTGACGGGTGGAACGTTTCATGGTTTGGTTTGGTTTGGTTTGGTTTGGTTTGGTTTGGTTTGGTTTGGTTTTGGGAGGACTGAACGAAGGCACAAAAGGACGCCATGGGCCTCTGAGGCCCGAAACCCTGGAAGCAGAGGACCGAAAGCAGACTAGGTCTCGAGGGTTCATGGTCCTCCCTTGAGCCCGAATCCAGCGAGAGAGTGAGCCAGGTGGATGCCTCTGCCCCTCCTCACCCGTGTGCAGAGCCACTGCCATCCAGACAGACATTCACCTTTTCACCACAACGCACATCGAAACTTGCGCGCGGTCCGAGGTACCCAGCAAGATCGGGGTGACGTTCTACTGGGACCTGCCTCGCCGTGGCTTGGGGACCCAGAGAGCGGGTCCTCGGGGTGGCGGTACAAGCGGAGAGGGTGTTTCCGGTCTCGAGCACTTCTCCTGCCACCTCTCAGCCTACCTGCACGATTTCTCACACGTTCACTTGCACCTCTTACCGTTTTAAAGGCACATGTTGGTGGGAAGTCCCAGAGAGTCAAAGAAACCCATAGACATAGAGACAGAGAGAGCAGAAGAGGAAGCGGGCCCCAGTGGAAGTGGGTGAGAGAGTGTTGGGGTTGAGCGTGCCACGAGAGAGAACGAGAGTGAGAGAGAGAGAGACTCAGAGAGAGGGGAGAGAGAGAGAGAGGGGGGGGGGAGGGGAGAGAGAGAGAGAGAGAGGGAGGGGGGAGAGAGAGAGAGAGAGACTCAGAGAGAGGGGAGAGAGAGAGAGAGAGAGACTCAGAGAGAGGGAGGGGGAGACAGAGCGACAGACACACCCACACCTGCACGCACACGCACATGCACACGCACACGAAATGAAAAGAAAGTCCACGGGGATCAAGGAGTCTGGAAGGGGCCAGCGAGATAGCAGCTTGGGGCAGTGTTGCCTCCGTTTCCTCTGTCTTGAGGACAACGTTGAATGTCTGTGTGTTCCTGCAGCAGACGTTAGGCCTTTGCCCAGGCCTTGAGTGCCCCGACGACGTCAACCTAGAGTAGCCCCCCCAGCATATGTTTGAGGGGGAAGAGCGGAACACTTGGGTCTTGCCCACGTACCGTGCCCCCATGGCACACACCAGGCCTCCGCGGCACGCGCGCCTCTGTGGGTTTTCTCCGTCAAGCCTTCTGGGCAGAGCCGTCCAGAGGTTGACGTAGGCCAGGTGTGAGGAGGACAGGTGTGTCTGGCGGCGGCACCTGGCTCCCCTCCGGTCCGACCCCGGCTGGCGTGGGCTCCCCCGTCACCGCCACGCCGGTGTTGCCACGTGCCAAGGGCCAGGGACCCGGCCCCGCTATGCCGGAGCTGTAGGTTCACCTGAAGTTTGGGTCCAAACCCCCAGGGGCCAGTGGCGCGCCGGTGACCTCTGACCTTTGACCTCTTGGTCAAGCTGGCTTGGCAGCGGGCCGTGACAATGCCCCGCTACAAATGTCTCCCGCAGGGCAGGGGCCGGGCTGGGCTCCTACTGTGCGCCCAGTCGCCTTCTCTTCCCTGCCGGTTCCACCGCCCTCCCCTGCTGAAAGGCATCCTTAGGGATGCGGTTAGGTCGGGTGCATCGCCAGGGCGGTCCAAGGGGGCCGCTTTCTGGTTTGTCAGGAAGGCGGGCTCGTAGGAGGACCCGGCCGCGGCCCGTCCGCCAGGGACAGGGTCCGGCAGGTGGGCCAGGGGTGGCCCGAAGTGGCCGAGGTGGTGATCGGCCATGTTGGCGTTCGGCGCGCGGGTTGGCGTTTTTTCCTCAGCAAAGGGCGGAGGGACAGGACCTGGGGGAAGGGCAGCTGGGCATTTCTGGAGCAATACTGCCATCAAGAGGAACTCGTTTGGCAACCCCGCGCACCCTTCCGTGTCCGTGCCTGGGGAGGAGTGGCTTGAGACCGCCGTGGGGGACGAGGCAGGACTAGGGACGGTGCTGGGCCGGATCCCAGCTCTCTGAGGCCCGACAGAAGCAGGGTCTGCCGTGCTTTCGGGTCGTGGCAGCCCCAGAGACAGGTGCCAGGACGGGCTGGGCAGCCGGGACCCCTGGCGGTCCCGGTACAGGAAGCCACGGCTCGGGAGCCTGGGGGCGGCCATGATGTGGGCGGGACTAGCAGAGGCCTCGGCCAAGGAGCTGGGTCCTCGGCCCCGGGAGGCTCCCTCGGCCACGCTGCACCCCAGGGAAGAGGGGCCCCTCCCAGAGCGGGGTTCCGTGGCGCTGGGAGCCCGTGCGGGCCGCTGCTGCCCGGCCCCGGGGCGTTCCTCCGTGCGTCTTAGGGAGGAAGGTGGGCCGCGGGGGCGTCCGGGGGAGCGTGTTCCCAGACGGTCCTCGACCAGGCGGACGCAAGGCCAGGCCCCCCCTGACACAACGCGCCCACGCCTCCTGGAGACGTGTGGCCCTGTCTTGTTGTGCCCATGTCCCCGAGGTTGTCTGGGAGCGGGGCCGTCGTACCCGGTGGTGCTCCTTTCTGCCTGGGGGCCTTCCGGGGACCCCGGTCGCCTTTGCGGGTGCCCAGGCCCTTGACCTGTGATCAGAGGCGCACCGACCGACGGGTTCGGTGGCAACGTTTGAGTAGTGGAGACTCTCTGGGCATCAGCTAAGGGGGACCGGGGCCTTGCCAGGCCTGCTGAAGTCCGGGAAGCCGAGAGCACCCAGGAGGAAGAGACCCGTCGGACTCGGCCTGGGGACAGGCTGCTCTGGGTCACAAGGGCCTGCTGTTCAGGCAGCAGCATCCCCGTGCCTCTCCTCAAGGGGGTCTCTGAGGTAGAACGGGGCCAGTCCTAACGGGACGTGCAGGGATGAGGCTCGGAGGACGCGTCCCTTTGCAGGACCGGGTCTGGTTCCCCAGCAGACCGGGCCATCGCCAGGGGCTTTCTGGCCCTTCCGAGGGTGCTCAGGAGTCTCCCAAGTGAACAGGGCCTCCTGTCCAAAGGGAGGCTATCAGTACCACGTCGCAGAATTCGGGAGTGAAATAGGAAGGTAGAGGTGACGGGTGGAACGTTTCATGGTTTGGTTTGGTTTGGTTTGGTTTGGTTTGGTTTGGTTTGGTTTTGGGAGGACTGAACGAAGGCACAAAAGGACGCCATGGGCCTCTGAGGCCCGAAACCCTGGAAGCAGAGGACCGAAAGCAGACTAGGTCTCGAGGGTTCATGGTCCTCCCTTGAGCCCGAATCCAGCGAGAGAGTGAGCCAGGTGGATGCCTCTGCCCCTCCTCACCCGTGTGCAGAGCCACTGCCATCCAGACAGACATTCACCTTTTCACCACAACGCACATCGAAACTTGCGCGCGGTCCGAGGTACCCAGCAAGATCGGGGTGACGTTCTACTGGGACCTGCCTCGCCGTGGCTTGGGGACCCAGAGAGCGGGTCCTCGGGGTGGCGGTACAAGCGGAGAGGGTGTTTCCGGTCTCGAGCACTTCTCCTGCCACCTCTCAGCCTACCTGCACGATTTCTCACACGTTCACTTGCACCTCTTACCGTTTTAAAGGCACATGTTGGTGGGAAGTCCCAGAGAGTCAAAGAAACCCATAGACATAGAGACAGAGAGAGCAGAAGAGGAAGCGGGCCCCAGTGGAAGTGGGTGAGAGAGTGTTGGGGTTGAGCGTGCCACGAGAGAGAACGAGAGTGAGAGAGAGAGAGACTCAGAGAGAGGGGAGAGAGAGAGAGAGGGGGGGGGAGGGGAGAGAGAGAGAGAGAGAGGGAGGGGGGAGAGAGAGAGAGAGAGACTCAGAGAGAGGGGAGAGAGAGAGAGAGAGAGACTCAGAGAGAGGGAGGGGGAGACAGAGCGACAGACACACCCACACCTGCACGCACACGCACATGCACACGCACACGAAATGAAAAGAAAGTCCACGGGGATCAAGGAGTCTGGAAGGGGCCAGCGAGATAGCAGCTTGGGGCAGTGTTGCCTCCGTTTCCTCTGTCTTGAGGACAACGTTGAATGTCTGTGTGTTCCTGCAGCAGACGTTAGGCCTTTGCCCAGGCCTTGAGTGCCCCGACGACGTCAACCTAGAGTAGCCCCCCCAGCATATGTTTGAGGGGGAAGAGCGGAACACTTGGGTCTTGCCCACGTACCGTGCCCCCATGGCACACACCAGGCCTCCGCGGCACGCGCGCCTCTGTGGGTTTTCTCCGTCAAGCCTTCTGGGCAGAGCCGTCCAGAGGTTGACGTAGGCCAGGTGTGAGGAGGACAGGTGTGTCTGGCGGCGGCACCTGGCTCCCCTCCGGTCCGACCCCGGCTGGCGTGGGCTCCCCCGTCACCGCCACGCCGGTGTTGCCACGTGCCAAGGGCCAGGGACCCGGCCCCGCTATGCCGGAGCTGTAGGTTCACCTGAAGTTTGGGTCCAAACCCCCAGGGGCCAGTGGCGCGCCGGTGACCTCTGACCTTTGACCTCTTGGTCAAGCTGGCTTGGCAGCGGGCCGTGACAATGCCCCGCTACAAATGTCTCCCGCAGGGCAGGGGCCGGGCTGGGCTCCTACTGTGCGCCCAGTCGCCTTCTCTTCCCTGCCGGTTCCACCGCCCTCCCCTGCTGAAAGGCATCCTTAGGGATGCGGTTAGGTCGGGTGCATCGCCAGGGCGGTCCAAGGGGGCCGCTTTCTGGTTTGTCAGGAAGGCGGGCTCGTAGGAGGACCCGGCCGCGGCCCGTCCGCCAGGGACAGGGTCCGGCAGGTGGGCCAGGGGTGGCCCGAAGTGGCCGAGGTGGTGATCGGCCATGTTGGCGTTCGGCGCGCGGGTTGGCGTTTTTTCCTCAGCAAAGGGCGGAGGGACAGGACCTGGGGGAAGGGCAGCTGGGCATTTCTGGAGCAATACTGCCATCAAGAGGAACTCGTTTGGCAACCCCGCGCACCCTTCCGTGTCCGTGCCTGGGGAGGAGTGGCTTGAGACCGCCGTGGGGGACGAGGCAGGACTAGGGACGGTGCTGGGCCGGATCCCAGCTCTCTGAGGCCCGACAGAAGCAGGGTCTGCCGTGCTTTCGGGTCGTGGCAGCCCCAGAGACAGGTGCCAGGACGGGCTGGGCAGCCGGGACCCCTGGCGGTCCCGGTACAGGAAGCCACGGCTCGGGAGCCTGGGGGCGGCCATGATGTGGGCGGGACTAGCAGAGGCCTCGGCCAAGGAGCTGGGTCCTCGGCCCCGGGAGGCTCCCTCGGCCACGCTGCACCCCAGGGAAGAGGGGCCCCTCCCAGAGCGGGGTTCCGTGGCGCTGGGAGCCCGTGCGGGCCGCTGCTGCCCGGCCCCGGGGCGTTCCTCCGTGCGTCTTAGGGAGGAAGGTGGGCCGCGGGGGCGTCCGGGGGAGCGTGTTCCCAGACGGTCCTCGACCAGGCGGACGCAAGGCCAGGCCCCCCCTGACACAACGCGCCCACGCCTCCTGGAGACGTGTGGCCCTGTCTTGTTGTGCCCATGTCCCCGAGGTTGTCTGGGAGCGGGGCCGTCGTACCCGGTGGTGCTCCTTTCTGCCTGGGGGCCTTCCGGGGACCCCGGTCGCCTTTGCGGGTGCCCAGGCCCTTGACCTGTGATCAGAGGCGCACCGACCGACGGGTTCGGTGGCAACGTTTGAGTAGTGGAGACTCTCTGGGCATCAGCTAAGGGGGACCGGGGCCTTGCCAGGCCTGCTGAAGTCCGGGAAGCCGAGAGCACCCAGGAGGAAGAGACCCGTCGGACTCGGCCTGGGGACAGGCTGCTCTGGGTCACAAGGGCCTGCTGTTCAGGCAGCAGCATCCCCGTGCCTCTCCTCAAGGGGGTCTCTGAGGTAGAACGGGGCCAGTCCTAACGGGACGTGCAGGGATGAGGCTCGGAGGACGCGTCCCTTTGCAGGACCGGGTCTGGTTCCCCAGCAGACCGGGCCATCGCCAGGGGCTTTCTGGCCCTTCCGAGGGTGCTCAGGAGTCTCCCAAGTGAACAGGGCCTCCTGTCCAAAGGGAGGCTATCAGTACCACGTCGCAGAATTCGGGAGTGAAATAGGAAGGTAGAGGTGACGGGTGGAACGTTTCATGGTTTGGTTTGGTTTGGTTTGGTTTGGTTTGGTTTGGTTTGGTTTGGTTTTGGGAGGACTGAACGAAGGCACAAAAGGACGCCATGGGCCTCTGAGGCCCGAAACCCTGGAAGCAGAGGACCGAAAGCAGACTAGGTCTCGAGGGTTCATGGTCCTCCCTTGAGCCCGAATCCAGCGAGAGAGTGAGCCAGGTGGATAGCTCTGCCCCTCCTCACCCGTGTGCAGAGCCACTGCCATCCAGACAGACATTCACCTTTTCACCACAACGCACATCGAAACTTGCGCGCGGTCCGAGGTACCCAGCAAGATCGGGGTGACGTTCTACTGGGACCTGCCTCGCCGTGGCTTGGGGACCCAGAGAGCGGGTCCTCGGGGTGGCGGTACAAGCGGAGAGGGTGTTTCCGGTCTCGAGCACTTCTCCTGCCACCTCTCAGCCTACCTGCACGATTTCTCACACGTTCACTTGCACCTCTTACCGTTTTAAAGGCACATGTTGGTGGGAAGTCCCAGAGAGTCAAAGAAACCCATAGACATAGAGACAGAGAGAGCAGAAGAGGAAGCGGGCCCCAGTGGAAGTGGGTGAGAGAGTGTTGGGGTTGAGCGTGCCACGAGAGAGAACGAGAGTGAGAGAGAGAGAGACTCAGAGAGAGGGGAGAGAGAGAGAGGGGGGGGGGGGAGGGGAGAGAGAGAGAGAGAGAGGGAGGGGGGAGAGAGAGAGAGAGAGACTCAGAGAGAGGGGAGAGAGAGAGAGAGAGAGACTCAGAGAGAGGGAGGGGGAGACAGAGCGACAGACACACCCACACCTGCACGCACACGCACATGCACACGCACACGAAATGAAAAGAAAGTCCACGGGGATCAAGGAGTCTGGAAGGGGCCAGCGAGATAGCAGCTTGGGGCAGTGTTGCCTCCGTTTCCTCTGTCTTGAGGACAACGTTGAATGTCTGTGTGTTCCTGCAGCAGACGTTAGGCCTTTGCCCAGGCCTTGAGTGCCCCGACGACGTCAACCTAGAGTAGCCCCCCCAGCATATGTTTGAGGGGGAAGAGCGGAACACTTGGGTCTTGCCCACGTACCGTGCCCCCATGGCACACACCAGGCCTCCGCGGCACGCGCGCCTCTGTGGGTTTTCTCCGTCAAGCCTTCTGGGCAGAGCCGTCCAGAGGTTGACGTAGGCCAGGTGTGAGGAGGACAGGTGTGTCTGGCGGCGGCACCTGGCTCCCCTCCGGTCCGACCCCGGCTGGCGTGGGCTCCCCCGTCACCGCCACGCCGGTGTTGCCACGTGCCAAGGGCCAGGGACCCGGCCCCGCTATGCCGGAGCTGTAGGTTCACCTGAAGTTTGGGTCCAAACCCCCAGGGGCCAGTGGCGCGCCGGTGACCTCTGACCTTTGACCTCTTGGTCAAGCTGGCTTGGCAGCGGGCCGTGACAATGCCCCGCTACAAATGTCTCCCGCAGGGCAGGGGCCGGGCTGGGCTCCTACTGTGCGCCCAGTCGCCTTCTCTTCCCTGCCGGTTCCACCGCCCTCCCCTGCTGAAAGGCATCCTTAGGGATGCGGTTAGGTCGGGTGCATCGCCAGGGCGGTCCAAGGGGGCCGCTTTCTGGTTTGTCAGGAAGGCGGGCTCGTAGGAGGACCCGGCCGCGGCCCGTCCGCCAGGGACAGGGTCCGGCAGGTGGGCCAGGGGTGGCCCGAAGTGGCCGAGGTGGTGATCGGCCATGTTGGCGTTCGGCGCGCGGGTTGGCGTTTTTTCCTCAGCAAAGGGCGGAGGGACAGGACCTGGGGGAAGGGCAGCTGGGCATTTCTGGAGCAATACTGCCATCAAGAGGAACTCGTTTGGCAACCCCGCGCACCCTTCCGTGTCCGTGCCTGGGGAGGAGTGGCTTGAGACCGCCGTGGGGGACGAGGCAGGACTAGGGACGGTGCTGGGCCGGATCCCAGCTCTCTGAGGCCCGACAGAAGCAGGGTCTGCCGTGCTTTCGGGTCGTGGCAGCCCCAGAGACAGGTGCCAGGACGGGCTGGGCAGCCGGGACCCCTGGCGGTCCCGGTACAGGAAGCCACGGCTCGGGAGCCTGGGGGCGGCCATGATGTGGGCGGGACTAGCAGAGGCCTCGGCCAAGGAGCTGGGTCCTCGGCCCCGGGAGGCTCCCTCGGCCACGCTGCACCCCAGGGAAGAGGGGCCCCTCCCAGAGCGGGGTTCCGTGGCGCTGGGAGCCCGTGCGGGCCGCTGCTGCCCGGCCCCGGGGCGTTCCTCCGTGCGTCTTAGGGAGGAAGGTGGGCCGCGGGGGCGTCCGGGGGAGCGTGTTCCCAGACGGTCCTCGACCAGGCGGACGCAAGGCCAGGCCCCCCCTGACACAACGCGCCCACGCCTCCTGGAGACGTGTGGCCCTGTCTTGTTGTGCCCATGTCCCCGAGGTTGTCTGGGAGCGGGGCCGTCGTACCCGGTGGTGCTCCTTTCTGCCTGGGGGCCTTCCGGGGACCCCGGTCGCCTTTGCGGGTGCCCAGGCCCTTGACCTGTGATCAGAGGCGCACCGACCGACGGGTTCGGTGGCAACGTTTGAGTAGTGGAGACTCTCTGGGCATCAGCTAAGGGGGACCGGGGCCTTGCCAGGCCTGCTGAAGTCCGGGAAGCCGAGAGCACCCAGGAGGAAGAGACCCGTCGGACTCGGCCTGGGGACAGGCTGCTCTGGGTCACAAGGGCCTGCTGTTCAGGCAGCAGCATCCCCGTGCCTCTCCTCAAGGGGGTCTCTGAGGTAGAACGGGGCCAGTCCTAACGGGACGTGCAGGGATGAGGCTCGGAGGACGCGTCCCTTTGCAGGACCGGGTCTGGTTCCCCAGCAGACCGGGCCATCGCCAGGGGCTTTCTGGCCCTTCCGAGGGTGCTCAGGAGTCTCCCAAGTGAACAGGGCCTCCTGTCCAAAGGGAGGCTATCAGTACCACGTCGCAGAATTCGGGAGTGAAATAGGAAGGTAGAGGTGACGGGTGGAACGTTTCATGGTTTGGTTTGGTTTGGTTTGGTTTGGTTTGGTTTGGTTTGGTTTGGTTTGTGGGAGGACTGAACGAAGGCACAAAAGGACGCCATGGGCCTCTGAGGCCCGAAACCCTGGAAGCAGAGGACCGAAAGCAGACTAGGTCTCGAGGGTTCATGGTCCTCCCTTGAGCCCGAATCCAGCGAGAGAGTGAGCCAGGTGGATGCCTCTGCCCCTCCTCACCCGTGTGCAGAGCCACTGCCATCCAGACAGACATTCACCTTTTCACCACAACGCACATCGAAACTTGCGCGCGGTCCGAGGTACCCAGCAAGATCGGGGTGACGTTCTACTGGGACCTGCCTCGCCGTGGCTTGGGGACCCAGAGAGCGGGTCCTCGGGGTGGCGGTACAAGCGGAGAGGGTGTTTCCGGTCTCGAGCACTTCTCCTGCCACCTCTCAGCCTACCTGCACGATTTCTCACACGTTCACTTGCACCTCTTACCGTTTTAAAGGCACATGTTGGTGGGAAGTCCCAGAGAGTCAAAGAAACCCATAGACATAGAGACAGAGAGAGCAGAAGAGGAAGCGGGCCCCAGTGGAAGTGGGTGAGAGAGTGTTGGGGTTGAGCGTGCCACGAGAGAGAACGAGAGTGAGAGAGAGAGAGACTCAGAGAGAGGGGAGAGAGAGAGAGAGAGGGGGGGGGAGGGGAGAGAGAGAGAGAGAGAGGGAGGGGGGAGAGAGAGAGAGAGAGACTCAGAGAGAGGGGAGAGAGAGAGAGAGAGAGACTCAGAGAGAGGGAGGGGGAGACAGAGCGACAGACACACCCACACCTGCACGCACACGCACATGCACACGCACACGAAATGAAAAGAAAGTCCACGGGGATCAAGGAGTCTGGAAGGGGCCAGCGAGATAGCAGCTTGGGGCAGTGTTGCCTCCGTTTCCTCTGTCTTGAGGACAACGTTGAATGTCTGTGTGTTCCTGCAGCAGACGTTAGGCCTTTGCCCAGGCCTTGAGTGCCCCGACGACGTCAACCTAGAGTAGCCCCCCCAGCATATGTTTGAGGGGGAAGAGCGGAACACTTGGGTCTTGCCCACGTACCGTGCCCCCATGGCACACACCAGGCCTCCGCGGCACGCGCGCCTCTGTGGGTTTTCTCCGTCAAGCCTTCTGGGCAGAGCCGTCCAGAGGTTGACGTAGGCCAGGTGTGAGGAGGACAGGTGTGTCTGGCGGCGGCACCTGGCTCCCCTCCGGTCCGACCCCGGCTGGCGTGGGCTCCCCCGTCACCGCCACGCCGGTGTTGCCACGTGCCAAGGGCCAGGGACCCGGCCCCGCTATGCCGGAGCTGTAGGTTCACCTGAAGTTTGGGTCCAAACCCCCAGGGGCCAGTGGCGCGCCGGTGACCTCTGACCTTTGACCTCTTGGTCAAGCTGGCTTGGCAGCGGGCCGTGACAATGCCCCGCTACAAATGTCTCCCGCAGGGCAGGGGCCGGGCTGGGCTCCTACTGTGCGCCCAGTCGCCTTCTCTTCCCTGCCGGTTCCACCGCCCTCCCCTGCTGAAAGGCATCCTTAGGGATGCGGTTAGGTCGGGTGCATCGCCAGGGCGGTCCAAGGGGGCCGCTTTCTGGTTTGTCAGGAAGGCGGGCTCGTAGGAGGACCCGGCCGCGGCCCGTCCGCCAGGGACAGGGTCCGGCAGGTGGGCCAGGGGTGGCCCGAAGTGGCCGAGGTGGTGATCGGCCATGTTGGCGTTCGGCGCGCGGGTTGGCGTTTTTTCCTCAGCAAAGGGCGGAGGGACAGGACCTGGGGGAAGGGCAGCTGGGCATTTCTGGAGCAATACTGCCATCAAGAGGAACTCGTTTGGCAACCCCGCGCACCCTTCCGTGTCCGTGCCTGGGGAGGAGTGGCTTGAGACCGCCGTGGGGGACGAGGCAGGACTAGGGACGGTGCTGGGCCGGATCCCAGCTCTCTGAGGCCCGACAGAAGCAGGGTCTGCCGTGCTTTCGGGTCGTGGCAGCCCCAGAGACAGGTGCCAGGACGGGCTGGGCAGCCGGGACCCCTGGCGGTCCCGGTACAGGAAGCCACGGCTCGGGAGCCTGGGGGCGGCCATGATGTGGGCGGGACTAGCAGAGGCCTCGGCCAAGGAGCTGGGTCCTCGGCCCCGGGAGGCTCCCTCGGCCACGCTGCACCCCAGGGAAGAGGGGCCCCTCCCAGAGCGGGGTTCCGTGGCGCTGGGAGCCCGTGCGGGCCGCTGCTGCCCGGCCCCGGGGCGTTCCTCCGTGCGTCTTAGGGAGGAAGGTGGGCCGCGGGGGCGTCCGGGGGAGCGTGTTCCCAGACGGTCCTCGACCAGGCGGACGCAAGGCCAGGCCCCCCCTGACACAACGCGCCCACGCCTCCTGGAGACGTGTGGCCCTGTCTTGTTGTGCCCATGTCCCCGAGGTTGTCTGGGAGCGGGGCCGTCGTACCCGGTGGTGCTCCTTTCTGCCTGGGGGCCTTCCGGGGACCCCGGTCGCCTTTGCGGGTGCCCAGGCCCTTGACCTGTGATCAGAGGCGCACCGACCGACGGGTTCGGTGGCAACGTTTGAGTAGTGGAGACTCTCTGGGCATCAGCTAAGGGGGACCGGGGCCTTGCCAGGCCTGCTGAAGTCCGGGAAGCCGAGAGCACCCAGGAGGAAGAGACCCGTCGGACTCGGCCTGGGGACAGGCTGCTCTGGGTCACAAGGGCCTGCTGTTCAGGCAGCAGCATCCCCGTGCCTCTCCTCAAGGGGGTCTCTGAGGTAGAACGGGGCCAGTCCTAACGGGACGTGCAGGGATGAGGCTCGGAGGACGCGTCCCTTTGCAGGACCGGGTCTGGTTCCCCAGCAGACCGGGCCATCGCCAGGGGCTTTCTGGCCCTTCCGAGGGTGCTCAGGAGTCTCCCAAGTGAACAGGGCCTCCTGTCCAAAGGGAGGCTATCAGTACCACGTCGCAGAATTCGGGAGTGAAATAGGAAGGTAGAGGTGACGGGTGGAACGTTTCATGGTTTGGTTTGGTTTGGTTTGGTTTGGTTTGGTTTGGTTTTGGGAGGACTGAACGAAGGCACAAAAGGACGCCATGGGCCTCTGAGGCCCGAAACCCTGGAAGCAGAGGACCGAAAGCAGACTAGGTCTCGAGGGTTCATGGTCCTCCCTTGAGCCCGAATCCAGCGAGAGAGTGAGCCAGGTGGATGCCTCTGCCCCTCCTCACCCGTGTGCAGAGCCACTGCCATCCAGACAGACATTCACCTTTTCACCACAACGCACATCGAAACTTGCGCGCGGTCCGAGGTACCCAGCAAGATCGGGGTGACGTTCTACTGGGACCTGCCTCGCCGTGGCTTGGGGACCCAGAGAGCGGGTCCTCGGGGTGGCGGTACAAGCGGAGAGGGTGTTTCCTGTCTCGAGCACTTCTCCTGCCACCTCTCAGCCTACCTGCACGATTTCTCACACGTTCACTTGCACCTCTTACCGTTTTAAAGGCACATGTTGGTGGGAAGTCCCAGAGAGTCAAAGAAACCCATAGACATAGAGACAGAGAGAGCAGAAGAGGAAGCGGGCCCCAGTGGAAGTGGGTGAGAGAGTGTTGGGGTTGAGCGTGCCACGAGAGAGAACGAGAGTGAGAGAGAGAGAGACTCAGAGAGAGGGGAGAGAGAGAGAGAGGGGGGGGGGAGGGGAGAGAGAGAGAGAGAGAGGGAGGGGGGAGAGAGAGAGAGAGAGACTCAGAGAGAGGGGAGAGAGAGAGAGAGAGAGACTCAGAGAGAGGGAGGGGGAGACAGAGCGACAGACACACCCACACCTGCACGCACACGCACATGCACACGCACACGAAATGAAAAGAAAGTCCACGGGGATCAAGGAGTCTGGAAGGGGCCAGCGAGATAGCAGCTTGGGGCAGTGTTGCCTCCGTTTCCTCTGTCTTGAGGACAACGTTGAATGTCTGTGTGTTCCTGCAGCAGACGTTAGGCCTTTGCCCAGGCCTTGAGTGCCCCGACGACGTCAACCTAGAGTAGCCCCCCCAGCATATGTTTGAGGGGGAAGAGCGGAACACTTGGGTCTTGCCCACGTACCGTGCCCCCATGGCACACACCAGGCCTCCGCGGCACGCGCGCCTCTGTGGGTTTTCTCCGTCAAGCCTTCTGGGCAGAGCCGTCCAGAGGTTGACGTAGGCCAGGTGTGAGGAGGACAGGTGTGTCTGGCGGCGGCACCTGGCTCCCCTCCGGTCCGACCCCGGCTGGCGTGGGCTCCCCCGTCACCGCCACGCCGGTGTTGCCACGTGCCAAGGGCCAGGGACCCGGCCCCGCTATGCCGGAGCTGTAGGTTCACCTGAAGTTTGGGTCCAAACCCCCAGGGGCCAGTGGCGCGCCGGTGACCTCTGACCTTTGACCTCTTGGTCAAGCTGGCTTGGCAGCGGGCCGTGACAATGCCCCGCTACAAATGTCTCCCGCAGGGCAGGGGCCGGGCTGGGCTCCTACTGTGCGCCCAGTCGCCTTCTCTTCCCTGCCGGTTCCACCGCCCTCCCCTGCTGAAAGGCATCCTTAGGGATGCGGTTAGGTCGGGTGCATCGCCAGGGCGGTCCAAGGGGGCCGCTTTCTGGTTTGTCAGGAAGGCGGGCTCGTAGGAGGACCCGGCCGCGGCCCGTCCGCCAGGGACAGGGTCCGGCAGGTGGGCCAGGGGTGGCCCGAAGTGGCCGAGGTGGTGATCGGCCATGTTGGCGTTCGGCGCGCGGGTTGGCGTTTTTTCCTCAGCAAAGGGCGGAGGGACAGGACCTGGGGGAAGGGCAGCTGGGCATTTCTGGAGCAATACTGCCATCAAGAGGAACTCGTTTGGCAACCCCGCGCACCCTTCCGTGTCCGTGCCTGGGGAGGAGTGGCTTGAGACCGCCGTGGGGGACGAGGCAGGACTAGGGACGGTGCTGGGCCGGATCCCAGCTCTCTGAGGCCCGACAGAAGCAGGGTCTGCCGTGCTTTCGGGTCGTGGCAGCCCCAGAGACAGGTGCCAGGACGGGCTGGGCAGCCGGGACCCCTGGCGGTCCCGGTACAGGAAGCCACGGCTCGGGAGCCTGGGGGCGGCCATGATGTGGGCGGGACTAGCAGAGGCCTCGGCCAAGGAGCTGGGTCCTCGGCCCCGGGAGGCTCCCTCGGCCACGCTGCACCCCAGGGAAGAGGGGCCCCTCCCAGAGCGGGGTTCCGTGGCGCTGGGAGCCCGTGCGGGCCGCTGCTGCCCGGCCCCGGGGCGTTCCTCCGTGCGTCTTAGGGAGGAAGGTGGGCCGCGGGGGCGTCCGGGGGAGCGTGTTCCCAGACGGTCCTCGACCAGGCGGACGCAAGGCCAGGCCCCCCCTGACACAACGCGCCCACGCCTCCTGGAGACGTGTGGCCCTGTCTTGTTGTGCCCATGTCCCCGAGGTTGTCTGGGAGCGGGGCCGTCGTACCCGGTGGTGCTCCTTTCTGCCTGGGGGCCTTCCGGGGACCCCGGTCGCCTTTGCGGGTGCCCAGGCCCTTGACCTGTGATCAGAGGCGCACCGACCGACGGGTTCGGTGGCAACGTTTGAGTAGTGGAGACTCTCTGGGCATCAGCTAAGGGGGACCGGGGCCTTGCCAGGCCTGCTGAAGTCCGGGAAGCCGAGAGCACCCAGGAGGAAGAGACCCGTCGGACTCGGCCTGGGGACAGGCTGCTCTGGGTCACAAGGGCCTGCTGTTCAGGCAGCAGCATCCCCGTGCCTCTCCTCAAGGGGGTCTCTGAGGTAGAACGGGGCCAGTCCTAACGGGACGTGCAGGGATGAGGCTCGGAGGACGCGTCCCTTTGCAGGACCGGGTCTGGTTCCCCAGCAGACCGGGCCATCGCCAGGGGCTTTCTGGCCCTTCCGAGGGTGCTCAGGAGTCTCCCAAGTGAACAGGGCCTCCTGTCCAAAGGGAGGCTATCAGTACCACGTCGCAGAATTCGGGAGTGAAATAGGAAGGTAGAGGTGACGGGTGGAACGTTTCATGGTTTGGTTTGGTTTGGTTTGGTTTGGTTTGGTTTGGTTTGGTTTGGTTTGGTTTGGTTTTGGGAGGACTGAACGAAGGCACAAAAGGACGCCATGGGCCTCTGAGGCCCGAAACCCTGGAAGCAGAGGACCGAAAGCAGACTAGGTCTCGAGGGTTCATGGTCCTCCCTTGAGCCCGAATCCAGCGAGAGAGTGAGCCAGGTGGATGCCTCTGCCCCTCCTCACCCGTGTGCAGAGCCACTGCCATCCAGACAGACATTCACCTTTTCACCACAACGCACATCGAAACTTGCGCGCGGTCCGAGGTACCCAGCAAGATCGGGGTGACGTTCTACTGGGACCTGCCTCGCCGTGGCTTGGGGACCCAGAGAGCGGGTCCTCGGGGTGGCGGTACAAGCGGAGAGGGTGTTTCCGGTCTCGAGCACTTCTCCTGCCACCTCTCAGCCTACCTGCACGATTTCTCACACGTTCACTTGCACCTCTTACCGTTTTAAAGGCACATGTTGGTGGGAAGTCCCAGAGAGTCAAAGAAACCCATAGACATAGAGACAGAGAGAGCAGAAGAGGAAGCGGGCCCCAGTGGAAGTGGGTGAGAGAGTGTTGGGGTTGAGCGTGCCACGAGAGAGAACGAGAGTGAGAGAGAGAGAGACTCAGAGAGAGGGGAGAGAGAGAGAGGGGGGGGGGGGAGGGGAGAGAGAGAGAGAGAGAGGGAGGGGGGAGAGAGAGAGAGAGAGACTCAGAGAGAGGGGAGAGAGAGAGAGAGAGAGACTCAGAGAGAGGGAGGGGGAGACAGAGCGACAGACACACCCACACCTGCACGCACACGCACATGCACACGCACACGAAATGAAAAGAAAGTCCACGGGGATCAAGGAGTCTGGAAGGGGCCAGCGAGATAGCAGCTTGGGGCAGTGTTGCCTCCGTTTCCTCTGTCTTGAGGACAACGTTGAATGTCTGTGTGTTCCTGCAGCAGACGTTAGGCCTTTGCCCAGGCCTTGAGTGCCCCGACGACGTCAACCTAGAGTAGCCCCCCCAGCATATGTTTGAGGGGGAAGAGCGGAACACTTGGGTCTTGCCCACGTACCGTGCCCCCATGGCACACACCAGGCCTCCGCGGCACGCGCGCCTCTGTGGGTTTTCTCCGTCAAGCCTTCTGGGCAGAGCCGTCCAGAGGTTGACGTAGGCCAGGTGTGAGGAGGACAGGTGTGTCTGGCGGCGGCACCTGGCTCCCCTCCGGTCCGACCCCGGCTGGCGTGGGCTCCCCCGTCACCGCCACGCCGGTGTTGCCACGTGCCAAGGGCCAGGGACCCGGCCCCGCTATGCCGGAGCTGTAGGTTCACCTGAAGTTTGGGTCCAAACCCCCAGGGGCCAGTGGCGCGCCGGT
>NW_026989482.1:0-50387 GCF_030222135.1 Aotus nancymaae
GTATTGGGCTGAAAACGCCTGTTTGGGGACTCTGCAGAGAAAGTCTCTGCAGACTGCTGAATCCACACACGGGTTTAACTCTGGAAGTTGAGTGCACACATTGACAACCGTTCTGTTAGATAGCTGCGTTTTGGATTTAGAAGCAGATATTTCCCTGTGCTTACTGCTGTTTCTTCCATATGCCGGTAATGGGCTGAAAACGCCTGTTTTGGGACAGTGCAGAGAAAGTCTCTGCAGACTGCTGAATCCACACACAGGTTTAACTCTGGAAGTTGAGTGCACACATTGACAACCGTTCTGTTAGATAGCTGCGTTTTGGATTTAGAAGCAGATATTTCCCTGTGCTTACTGCTGTTTCTTCCATATGCCGGTAATGGGCTGAAAACGCCTGTTTGGGGACTCTGCAGAGAAAGTCTCTGCAGGCTGCTGAATCCACACACGGGTTTAACTCTGGAAGTTGAGTGCACACATTGACAACCGTTCTGTTAGATAGCTGCGTTTTGGATTTAGAAGCAGATATTTCCCTGTGCTTACTGCTGTTTCTTCCATATGCCGGTAATGGGCTGAAAACGCCTGTTTTGGGACTCTGCAGAGAAAGTCTCTGCAGACTGCTGAATCCACACACGGGTTTAACTCTGGAAGTTGAGTGCACACATTGACAACCGTTCTGTTAGATAGCTGCGTTTTGGATTTAGAAGCAGATATTTCCCTGTGCTTACTGCTGTTTCTTCCATATGCCGGTAATGGGCTGAAAACGCCTGTTTTGGGACTCTGCAGAGAAAGTCTCTGCAGACTGCTGAATCCACACACGGGTTTAACTCTGGAAGTTGAGTGCACACATTGACAACCGTTCTGTTAGATAGCTGCATTTTGGATTTAGAAGCAGATATTTCCCTGTGCTTACTGCTGTTTCTTCCATATGCCGGTAATGGGCTGAAAACGCCTGTTTTGGGACTCTGCAGAGAAAGTCTCTGCAGACTGCTGAATCCACACACGGGTTTAACTCTGGAAGTTGAGTGCACACATTGACAACCGTTCTGTTAGATAGCTGCGTTTTGGATTTAGAAGCAGATATTTCCCTGTGCTTACTGCTGTTTCTTCCATATGCCGGTAATGGGCTGAAAACGCCTGTTTTGGGACAGTGCAGAGAAAGTCTCTGCAGACTGCTGAATCCACACACAGGTTTAACTCTGGAAGTTGAGTGCACACATTGACAACCGTTCTGTTAGATAGCTGCGTTTTGGATTTAGAAGCAGATATTTCCCTGTGCTTACTGCTGTTTCTTCCTTATGCCGGTAATGGGCTGAAAACGCCTGTTTTGGGACTCTGCAGAGAAAGTCTCTGCAGACTGCTGAATCCACACACGGGTTTAACTCTGGAAGTTGAGTGCACACATTGACAACCGTTCTGTTAGATAGCTGCATTTTGGATTTAGAAGCAGATATTTCCCTGTGCTTACTGCTGTTTCTTCCATATGCCGGTAATGGGCTGAAAACGCCTGTTTTGGGACTCTGCAGAGAAAGTCTCTGCAGACTGCTGAATCCACACACGGGTTTAACTCTGGAAGTTGAGTGCACACATTGACAACCGTTCTGTTAGATAGCTGCGTTTTGGATTTAGAAGCAGATATTTCCCTGTGCTTACTGCTGTTTCTTCCATATGCCGGTAATGGGCTGAAAACGCCTGTTTTGGGACAGTGCAGAGAAAGTCTCTGCAGACTGCTGAATCCACACACAGGTTTAACTCTGGAAGTTGAGTGCACACATTGACAACCGTTCTGTTAGATAGCTGCGTTTTGGATTTAGAAGCAGATATTTCCCTGTGCTTACTGCTGTTTCTTCCATATGCCGGTAATGGGCTGAAAACGCCTGTTTGGGGACTCTGCAGAGAAAGTCTCTGCAGGCTGCTGAATCCACACACGGGTTTAACTCTGGAAGTTGAGTGCACACATTGACAACCGTTCTGTTAGATAGCTGCGTTTTGGATTTAGAAGCAGATATTTCCCTGTGCTTACTGCTGTTTCTTCCATATGCCGGTAATGGGTTGAAAACGCCTGTTTTGGGACTCTTCAGAGAAAGTGTTTGCAGACTGCTGAATCCACACACGGGTTTAACTCTGGAAGTTGAGTGCACACATTGACAACCGTTCTGTTAGATAGCTGCGTTTTGGATTTAGAAGCAGATATTTCCCTGTGCTTACTGCTGTTTCTTCCATATGCCGGTAATGGGCTGAAAACGCCTGTTTTGGGACTCTGCAGAGAAAGTCTCTGCAGACTGCTGAATCCACACACGGGTTTAACTCTGGAAGTTGAGTGCACACATTGACAACCGTTCTGTTAGATAGCTGCGTTTTGGATTTAGAAGCAGATATTTCCCTGTGCTTACTGCTGTTTCTTCCATATGCCGGTAATGGGCTGAAAACGCCTGTTTTGGGACTCTGCAGAGAAAGTCTCTGCAGACTGCTGAATCCACACACGGGTTTACCTCTGGAAGTTGAGTGCACACATTGACAACCGTTCTGTTAGATAGCTGCGTTTTGGATTTAGAAGCAGATATTTCCCTGTGCTTACTGCTGTTTCTTCCATATGCCGGTAATGGGCTGAAAACGCCTGTTTTGGGACAGTGCAGAGAAAGTCTCTGCAGACTGCTGAATCCACACACGGGTTTAACTCTGGAAGTTGAGTGCACACATTGACAACCGTTCTGTTAGATAGCTGCGTTTTGGATTTAGAAGCAGATATTTCCCTGTGCTTACTGCTGTTTCTTCCATATGCCGGTAATGGGCTGAAAACGCCTGTTTTGGGACAGTGCAGAGAAAGTCTCTGCAGACTGCTGAATCCACACACGGGTTTAACTCTGGAAGTTGAGTGCACACATTGACAACCGTTCTGTTAGATAGCTGCGTTTTGGATTTAGAAGCAGATATTTCCCTGTGCTTACTGCTGTTTCTTCCATATGCCGGTAATGGGCTGAAAACGCCTGTTTGGGGACTCTGCAGAGAAAGTCTCTGCAGACTGCTGAATCCACACACGGGTTTAACTCTGGAAGTTGAGTGCACACATTGACAACCGTTCTGTTAGATAGCTGCGTTTTGGATTTAGAAGCAGATATTTCCCTGTGCTTACTGCTGTTTCTTCCATATGCCGGTATTGGGCTGAAAACGCCTGTTTGGGGACTCTGCAGAGAAAGTCTCTGCAGACTGCTGAATCCACACACGGGTTTAACTCTGGAAGTTGAGTGCACACATTGACAACCGTTCTGTTAGATAGCTGCGTTTTGGATTTAGAAGCAGATATTTCCCTGTGCTTACTGCTGTTTCTTCCATATGCCGGTAATGGGCTGAAAACGCCTGTTTTGGGACAGTGCAGAGAAAGTCTCTGCAGACTGCTGAATCCACACACAGGTTTAACTCTGGAAATTGAGTGCACACATTGACAACCGTTCTGTTAGATAGCTGCGTTTTGGATTTAGAAGCAGATATTTCCCTGGGCTTACTGCTGTTTCTTCCATATGCCGGTAATGGGCTGAAAACGCCTGTTTGGGGACTCTGCAGAGAAAGTCTCTGCAGGCTGCTGAATCCACACACGGGTTTAACTCTGGAAGTTGAGTGCACACATTGACAACCGTTCTGTTAGATAGCTGCGTTTTGGATTTAGAAGCAGATATTTCCCTGTGCTTACTGCTGTTTCTTCCATATGCCGGTAATGGGCTGAAAACGCCTGTTTTGGGACTCTGCAGAGAAAGTCTCTGCAGACTGCTGAATCCACACACGGGTTTAACTCTGGAAGTTGAGTGCACACATTGACAACCGTTCTGTTAGATAGCTGCGTTTTGGATTTAGAAGCAGATATTTCCCTGTGCTTACTGCTGTTTCTTCCATATGCCGGTAATGGGCTGAAAACGCCTGTTTGGGGACTCTGCAGAGAAAGTCTCTGCAGACTGCTGAATCCACACACGGGTTTAACTCTGGAAGTTGAGTGCACACATTGACAACCGTTCTGTTAGATAGCTGCGTTTTGGATTTAGAAGCAGATATTTCCCTGTGCTTACTGCTGTTTCTTCCATATGCCGGTAATGGGCTGAAAACGCCTGTTTGGGGACTCTGCAGAGAAAGTCTCTGCAGACTGCTGAATCCACACACGGGTTTAACTCTGGAAGTTGAGTGCACACATTGACAACCGTTCTGTTAGATAGCTGTGTTTTGGATTTAGAAGCAGATATTTCCCTGTGCTTACTGCCGTTTCTTCCATATGCCGGTAATGGGCTGAAAACGCCTGTTCTGGGACTCTGCAGAGAAAGTGTTTGCAGACTGCTGAATCCACACACGGGTTTAACTCTGGAAGTTGAGTGCACACATTGACAACCGTTCTGTTAGATAGCTGCGTTTTGGATTTAGAAGCAGTTATTTCCCTGTGTTTACTGCCGTTTCTTCCATATGCCGGTAATGGGCTGAAAACGCCTGCTTTGGGACTCTGCAGAGAAGATGTTTGCAGACTGCTGAATCCACACACGGGTTTAACTCTGGAAGTTGAGTGCACACATTGACAACCGTTCTGTTAGATAGCTGCGTTTTGGATTTAGAAGCAGTTATTTCCCTGTGTTTACTGCCGTTTCTTCCATATGCCGGTAATGGGCTGAAAACGCCTGCTTTGGGACTCTGCAGAGAAGATGTTTGCAGACTGCTGAATCCACACACGGGTTTAACTCTGGAAGTTGAGTGCACACATTGACAACCGTTCTGTTAGATAGCTGCGTTTTGGATTTAGAAGCAGATATTTCCCTGGGCTTACTGCTGTTTCTTCCATATGCCGGTAATGGGCTGAAAACGCCTGTTTTGGGACTCTGCAGAGAAAGTCTCTGCAGACTGCTGAATCCACACACGGGTTTAACTCTGGAAGTTGAGTGCACACATTGACAACCGTTCTGTTAGATAGCTGCGTTTTGGATTTAGAAGCAGATATTTCCCTGTGCTTACTGCTGTTTCTTCCATATGCCGGTAATGGGCTGAAAACGCCTGTTTTGGGACTCTGCAGAGAAAGTCTCTGCAGACTGCTGAATCCACACACGGGTTTAACTCTGGAAGTTGAGTGCACACATTGACAACCGTTCTGTTAGATAGCTGCGTTTTGGATTTAGAAGCAGATATTTCCCTGTGCTTACTGCTGTTTCTTCCATATGCCGGTAATGGGCTGAAAACGCCTGTTTTGGGACTCTGCAGAGAAAGTCTCTGCAGACTGCTGAATCCACACACGGGTTTAACTCTGGAAGTTGAGTGCACACATTGACAACCGTTCTGTTAGATAGCTGCGTTTTGGATTTAGAAGCAGATATTTCCCTGTGCTTACTGCTGTTTCTTCCATATGCCGGTAATGGGCTGAAAACGCCTGTTTTGGGACTCTGCAGAGAAAGTCTCTGCAGACTGCTGAATCCACACACGGGTTTAACTCTGGAAGTTGAGTGCACACATTGACAACCGTTCTGTTAGATAGCTGCGTTTTGGATTTAGAAGCAGATATTTCCCTGTGCTTACTGCTGTTTCTTCCATATGCCGGTAATGGGCTGAAAACGCCTGTTTTGGGACAGTGCAGAGAAAGTCTCTGCAGACTGCTGAATCCACACACAGGTTTAACTCTGGAAGTTGAGTGCACACATTGACAACCGTTCTGTTAGATAGCTGCGTTTTGGATTTAGAAGCAGATATTTCCCTGTGCTTACTGCTGTTTCTTCCATATGCCGGTAATGGGCTGAAAACGCCTGTTTGGGGACTCTGCAGAGAAAGTCTCTGCAGGCTGCTGAATCCACACACGGGTTTAACTCTGGAAGTTGAGTGCACACATTGACAACCGTTCTGTTAGATAGCTGCGTTTTGGATTTAGAAGCAGATATTTCCCTGTGCTTACTGCTGTTTCTTCCATATGCCGGTAATGGGCTGAAAACGCCTGTTTGGGGACTCTGCAGAGAAAGTCTCTGCAGACTGCTGAATCCACACACGGGTTTAACTCTGGAAGTTGAGTGCACACATTGACAACCGTTCTGTTAGATAGCTGCGTTTTGGATTTAGAAGCAGATATTTCCCTGTGCTTACTGCTGTTTCTTCCATATGCCGGTAATGGGCTGAAAACGCCTGTTTTGGGACTCTGCAGAGAAAGTCTCTGCAGACTGCTGAATCCACACACGGGTTTAACTCTGGAAGTTGAGTGCACACGTTGACAACCGTTCTGTTAGATAGCTGCGTTTTGGATTTAGAAGCAGATATTTCCCTGTGCTTACTGCTGTTTCTTCCATATGCCGGTAATGGGCTGAAAACGCCTGTTTGGGGACTCTGCAGAGAAAGTCTCTGCAGACTGCTGAATCCACACACGGGTTTAACTCTGGAAGTTGAGTGCACACATTGACAACCGTTCTGTTAGATAGCTGCGTTTTGGAATTAGAAGCAGATATTTCCCTGTGCTTACTGCTGTTTCTTCCATATGCCGGTAATGGGCTGAAAACGCCTGTTTTGGGACTCTGCAGAGAAAGTGTTTGCAGACTGCTGAATCCACACACGGGTTTAACTCTGGAAGTTGAGTGCACACATTGACAACCGTTCTGTTAGATAGCTGTGTTTTGGATTTAGAAGCAGATATTTCCCTGTGCTTACTGCCGTTTCTTCCATATGCCGGTAATGGGCTGAAAACGCCTGTTCTGGTACTCTGCAGAGAAAGTGTTTGCAGACTGCTGAATCCACACATGGGTTTAACTCTGGAAGTTGAGTGCACACATTGACAACCGTTCTGTTAGATAGCTGCGTTTTGGATTTAGAAGCAGTTATTTCCCTGTGTTTACTGCCGTTTCTTCCATATGCCGGTAATGGGCTGAAAACGCCTGCTTTGGGACTCTGCAGAGAAGATGTTTGCAGACTGCTGAATCCACACACGGGTTTAACTCTGGAAGTTGAGTGCACACATTGACAACCGTTCTGTTAGATAGCTGCGTTTTGGATTTAGAAGCAGATATTTCCCTGTGCTTACTGCTGTTTCTTCCATATGCCGGTAATGGGCTGAAAACGCCTGTTTGGGGACTCTGCAGAGAAAGTCTCTGCAGACTGCTGAATCCACACACGGGTTTAACTCTGGAAGTTGAGTGCACACATTGACAACCGTTCTGTTAGATAGCTGCGTTTTGGATTTAGAAGCAGATATTTCCCTCTGCTTACTGCTGTTTCTTCCATATGCCGGTAATGGGCTGAAAACGCCTGTTTGGGGACTCTGCAGAGAAAGTGTTTGCAGACTGCTGAATCCACACACGGGTTTAACTCTGGAAGTTGAGTGCACACATTGACAACCGTTCTGTTAGATAGCTGCGTTTTGGATTTAGAAGCAGATATTTCCCTGGGCTTACTGCTGTTTCTTCCATATGCCGGTAATGGGCTGAAAACGCCTGTTTTGGGACAGTGCAGAGAAAGTCTCTGCAGACTGCTGAATCCACACACGGGTTTAACTCTGGAAGTTGAGTGCACACATTGACAACCGTTCTGTTAGATAGCTGCGTTTTGGATTTAGAAGCAGATATTTCCCTGTGCTTACTGCTGTTTCTTCCATATGCCGGTAATGGGCTGAAAACGCCTGTTATGGGACTCTGCAGAGAAAGTCTCTGCAGACTGCTGAATCCACACACGGGTTTAACTCTGGAAGTTGAGTGCACACATTGACAACCGTTCTGTTAGATAGCTGCGTTTTGGATTTAGAAGCAGATATTTCCCTGTGCTTACTGCTGTTTCTTCCATATGCCGGTAATGGGCTGAAAACGCCTGTTTTGGGACTCTGCAGAGAAAGTCTCTGCAGACTGCTGAATCCACACACGGGTTTAACTCTGGAAGTTGAGTGCACACATTGACAACCGTTCTGTTAGATAGCTGCATTTTGGATTTAGAAGCAGATATTTCCCTGTGCTTACTGCTGTTTCTTCCATATGCCGGTAATGGGCTGAAAACGCCTGTTTTGGGACTCTGCAGAGAAAGTCTCTGCAGACTGCTGAATCCACACACGGGTTTAACTCTGGAAGTTGAGTGCACACATTGACAACCGTTCTGTTAGATAGCTGCGTTTTGGATTTAGAAGCAGATATTTCCCTGTGCTTACTGCTGTTTCTTCCATATGCCGGTAATGGGCTGAAAACGCCTGTTTTGGGACAGTGCAGAGAAAGTCTCTGCAGACTGCTGAATCCACACACCGGTTTAACTCTGGAAGTTGAGTGCACACATTGACAACCGTTCTGTTAGATAGCTGCGTTTTGGATTTAGAAGCAGATATTTCCCTGTGCTTACTGCTGTTTCTTCCATATGCCGGTAATGGGCTGAAAACGCCTGTTTTGGGACTCTGCAGAGAAAGTCTCTGCAGACTGCTGAATCCACACACGGGTTTAACTCTGGAAGTTGAGTGCACACATTGACAACCGTTCTGTTAGATAGCTGCATTTTGGATTTAGAAGCAGATATTTCCCTGTGCTTACTGCTGTTTCTTCCATATGCTGGTAATGGGCTGAAAACGCCTGTTTTGGGACTCTGCAGAGAAAGTCTCTGCAGACTGCTGAATCCACACACGGGTTTAACTCTGGAAGTTGAGTGCACACATTGACAACCGTTCTGTTAGATAGCTGCGTTTTGGATTTAGAAGCAGATATTTCCCTGTGCTTACGGCTGTTTCTTCCATATGCCGGTAATGGGCTGAAAACGCCTGTTTTGGGACAGTGCAGAGAAAGTCTCTGCAGACTGCTGAATCCACACACAGGTTTAACTCTGGAAGTTGAGTGCACACATTGACAACCGTTCTGTTAGATAGCTGCGTTTTGGATTTAGAAGCAGATATTTCCCTGTGCTTACTGCTGTTTCTTCCATATGCCGGTAATGGGCTGAAAACGCCTGTTTGGGGACTCTGCAGAGAAAGTCTCTGCAGGCTGCTGAATCCACACACGGGTTTAACTCTGGAAGTTGAGTGCACACATTGACAACCGTTCTGTTAGATAGCTGCGTTTTGGATTTAGAAGCAGATATTTCCCTGTGCTTACTGCTGTTTCTTCCATATGCCGGTAATGGGCTGAAAACGCCTGTTTTGGGACTCTGCAGAGAAAGTCTCTGCAGACTGCTGAATCCACACACGGGTTTAACTCTGGAAGTTGAGTGCACACATTGACAACCGTTCTGTTAGATAGCTGCGTTTTGGATTTAGAAGCAGATATTTCCCTGTGCTTACTGCTGTTTCTTCCATATGCCGGTAATGGGCTGAAAACGCCTGTTTTGGGACTCTGCAGAGAAAGTCTCTGCAGACTGCTGAATCCACACACGGGTTTAACTCTGGAAGTTGAGTGCACACATTGACAACCGTTCTGTTAGATAGCTGCGTTTTGGATTTAGAAGCAGATATTTCCCTCTGCTTACTGCTGTTTCTTCCATATGCCGGTAATGGGCTGAAAACGCCTGTTTGGGGACTCTGCAGAGAAAGTGTTTGCAGACTGCTGAATCCACACACGGGTTTAACTCTGGAAGTTGAGTGCACACATTGACAACCGTTCTGTTAGATAGCTGCGTTTTGGATTTAGAAGCAGATATTTCCCTGGGCTTACTGCTGTTTCTTCCATATGCCGGTAATGGGCTGAAAACGCCTGTTTTGGGACAGTGCAGAGAAAGTCTCTGCAGACTGCTGAATCCACACACGGGTTTAACTCTGGAAGTTGAGTGCACACATTGACAACCGTTCTGTTAGATAGCTGCGTTTTGGATTTAGAAGCAGATATTTCCCTGTGCTTACTGCTGTTTCTTCCATATGCCGGTAATGGGCTGAAAACGCCTGTTTTGGGACTCTGCAGAGAAAGTCTCTGCAGACTGCTGAATCCACACACGGGTTTAACTCTGGAAGTTGAGTGCACACATTGACAACCGTTCTGTTAGATAGCTGCGTTTTGGATTTAGAAGCAGATATTTCCCTGTGCTTACTGCTGTTTCTTCCATATGCCGGTAATGGGCTGAAAACGCCTGTTTTGGGACTCTGCAGAGAAAGTCTCTGCAGACTGCTGAATCCACACACGGGTTTAACTCTGGAAGTTGAGTGCACACATTGACAACCGTTCTGTTAGATAGCTGCATTTTGGATTTAGAAGCAGATATTTCCCTGTGCTTACTGCTGTTTCTTCCATATGCCGGTAATGGGCTGAAAACGCCTGTTTTGGGACTCTGCAGAGAAAGTCTCTGCAGACTGCTGAATCCACACACGGGTTTAACTCTGGAAGTTGAGTGCACACATTGACAACCGTTCTGTTAGATAGCTGCGTTTTGGATTTAGAAGCAGATATTTCCCTGTGCTTACTGCTGTTTCTTCCATATGCCGGTAATGGGCTGAAAACGCCTGTTTTGGGACAGTGCAGAGAAAGTCTCTGCAGACTGCTGAATCCACACACCGGTTTAACTCTGGAAGTTGAGTGCACACATTGACAACCGTTCTGTTAGATAGCTGCGTTTTGGATTTAGAAGCAGATATTTCCCTGTGCTTACTGCTGTTTCTTCCATATGCCGGTAATGGGCTGAAAACGCCTGTTTTGGGACTCTGCAGAGAAAGTCTCTGCAGACTGCTGAATCCACACACGGGTTTAACTCTGGAAGTTGAGTGCACACATTGACAACCGTTCTGTTAGATAGCTGCATTTTGGATTTAGAAGCAGATATTTCCCTGTGCTTACTGCTGTTTCTTCCATATGCCGGTAATGGGCTGAAAACGCCTGTTTTGGGACTCTGCAGAGAAAGTCTCTGCAGACTGCTGAATCCACACACGGGTTTAACTCTGGAAGTTGAGTGCACACATTGACAACCGTTCTGTTAGATAGCTGCGTTTTGGATTTAGAAGCAGATATTTCCCTGTGCTTACTGCTGTTTCTTCCATATGCCGGTAATGGGCTGAAAACGCCTGTTTTGGGACAGTGCAGAGAAAGTCTCTGCAGACTGCTGAATCCACACACAGGTTTAACTCTGGAAGTTGAGTGCACACATTGACAACCGTTCTGTTAGATAGCTGCGTTTTGGATTTAGAAGCAGATATTTCCCTGTGCTTACTGCTGTTTCTTCCATATGCCGGTAATGGGCTGAAAACGCCTGTTTGGGGACTCTGCAGAGAAAGTCTCTGCAGGCTGCTGAATCCACACACGGGTTTAACTCTGGAAGTTGAGTGCACACATTGACAACCGTTCTGTTAGATAGCTGCGTTTTGGATTTAGAAGCAGATATTTCCCTGTGCTTACTGCTGTTTCTTCCATATGCCGGTAATGGGCTGAAAACGCCTGTTTTGGGACTCTGCAGAGAAAGTCTCTGCAGACTGCTGAATCCACACACGGGTTTAACTCTGGAAGTTGAGTGCACACATTGACAACCGTTCTGTTAGATAGCTGCGTTTTGGATTTAGAAGCAGATATTTCCCTGTGCTTACTGCTGTTTCTTCCATATGCCGGTAATGGGCTGAAAACGCCTGTTTTGGGACTCTGCAGAGAAAGTCTCTGCAGACTGCTGAATCCACACACGGGTTTAACTCTGGAAGTTGAGTGCACACATTGACAACCGTTCTGTTAGATAGCTGCGTTTTGGATTTAGAAGCAGATATTTCCCTGTGCTTACTGCTGTTTCTTCCATATGCCGGTAATGGGCTGAAAACGCCTGTTTGGGGACTCTGCAGAGAAAGTCTCTGCAGACTGCTGAATCCACACACGGGTTTAACTCTGGAAGTTGAGTGCACACATTGACAACCGTTCTGTTAGATAGCTGCGTTTTGGATTTAGAAGCAGATATTTCCCTGTGCTTACTGCTGTTTCTTCCATATGCCGGTAATGGGCTGAAAACGCCTGTTTTGGGACTCTGCAGAGAAAGTCTCTGCAGACTGCCGAATCCACACACGGGTTTAACTCTGGAAGCTGAGTGCACACATTGACAACCGTTCTGTTAGATCGCTGCGTTTTGGATTTAGAAGCAGATATTTCCCTGTGCTTACTGCTGTTTCTTCCATATGCCGGTAATGGGCTGAAAACGCCTGTTTTGGGACTCTGCAGAGAAAGTCTCTGCAGACTGCTGAATCCACACACGGGTTTAACTCTGGAAGTTGAGTGCACACATTGACAACCGTTCTGTTAGATAGCTGCGTTTTGGATTTAGAAGCAGATATTTCCCTGTGCTTACTGCTGTTTCTTCCATATGCCGGTAATGGGCTGAAAACGCCTGTTTGGGGACTCTGCAGAGAAAGTCTCTGCAGACTGCTGAATCCACACACGGGTTTAACTCTGGAAGTTGAGTGCACACATTGACAACTGTTCTGTTAGATAGCTGCGTTTTGGATTTAGAAGCAGATATTTCCCTGTGCTTACTGCTGTTTCTTCCATATGCCGGTAATGGGCTGAAAACGCCTGTTTTGGGACTCTGCAGAGAAAGTCTCTGCAGACTGCTGAATCCACACACGGGTTTAACTCTGGAAGTTGAGTGCACACATTGACAACCGTTCTGTTAGATAGCTGCGTTTTGGATTTAGAAGCAGATATTTCCCTGTGCTTACTGCTGTTTCTTCCATATGCCGGTAATGGGCTGAAAACGCCTGTTTGGGGACTCTGCAGAGAAAGTCTCTGCAGACTGCTGAATCCACACACGGGTTTAACTCTGGAAGTTGAGTGCACACATTGACAACCGTTCTGTTAGATAGCTGCGTTTTGGATTTAGAAGCAGATATTTCCCTGTGCTTACTGCTGTTTCTTCCATATGCCGGTAATGGGCTGAAAACGCCTGTTTTGGGACTCTGCAGAGAAAGTCTCTGCAGGCTGCTGAACCCACACACGGGTTTAACTCTGGAAGTTGAGTGCACACATTGACAACCGTTCTGTTAGATAGCTGCGTTTTGGATTTAGAAGCAGATATTTCCCTGTGCTTACTGCTGTTTCTTCCATATGCCGGTAATGGGCTGAAAACGCCTGTTTTGGGACTCTGCAGAGAAAGTCTCTGCAGGCTGCTGAATCCACACACGGGTTTAACTCTGGAAGTTGAGTGCACACGTTGACAACCGTTCTGTTAGATAGCTGCGTTTTGGATTTAGAAGCAGATATTTCCCTGTGCTTACTGCTGTTTCTTCCATATGCCGGTAATGGGCTGAAAACGCCTGTTTTGGGACTCTGCAGAGAAAGTCTCTGCAGACTGCTGAATCCACACACGGGTTTAACTCTGGAAGTTGAGTGCACACATTGACAACCGTTCTGTTAGATAGCTGCGTTTTGGATTTAGAAGCAGATATTTCCCTGTGCTTACTGCTGTTTCTTCCATATGCCGGTATTGGGCTGAAAACGCCTGTTTTGGGACTCTGCACAGAAAGTGTTTGCAGACTGCTGAATCCACACTCGGGTTTATCTCTGGAAGTTGAGTGCACGCATTGACAACCATTCAGTTAGATAGTTGCCTTTTGGTTTTAGAAGCAGTTATTTCTCTTTACAGCATATACTCTCATTCACTCTGGAATATCCAAACGCAGCTCCTAAAAGAAACGGGTTTCTAAGTATAATCAGATATTTCTCTTTACATCTTGTACCCCAGTACACTCTGATATATCCATACGCAGCTCCTGGATGAAACGTGTTTGTAACTCGCTGAATCTGTGCATATATTGAAGTCTCTTAGGTGAATGAACACACAGCAGAGGAGTTTGAAAAAAACATTTCTTCCATGTTATAGATGCACTGTTAACTGCTATTGCTTTTAGGCTGGTGTTTTCCTGGAAATGTTGGTTTTAGAATTTCCATATAAATGGTTTGTAAACTGCTGCTTAAGTGGAGCAGTTTAATTCGTTAAGTTGAATGCCCTCATTCACAATCATTCTGTTAGCTAGCTCCGTTTTGGTTTTAGAAGCCTGTGTTTCTAGTTACAGCATATACTCCCATTCATTCTGGAATAGCCAAACGCAGCTCCCAGAATAGACGTGTTTCTAAGTCGCTGAATCTAAACATAGATTCAACTCCCTTAGGTGAACGAACACACAGCACAGCAGTTTGAAAGAAACGTTTTATTTGAGTTTTAGACGCAGTCTTATTGCTATTTCTTAGAGGCCGGTATTTTGCTGGGAATGTCTGTTTTAGAATCTGCACAAAAATCTTTTCTAAACTGCTGCATAGAAACAACAGTTTATCTCAATAAGCTGAATGCACACAGTGACAACCATTCTGTTAGATGGCTCCGTGTTTGTTTTAGAACCAGATATTTCACTTTAAACCTTATACTCCAGTACACTCTGGAATATGCAAATGCAGCTCCTGGAAGAAACGTGTTTCTTACTCGCTGAATCTGA
Source organism: Aotus nancymaae (assembly GCF_030222135.1). Classification (NCBI taxonomy): domain Eukaryota; kingdom Metazoa; phylum Chordata; class Mammalia; order Primates; family Aotidae; genus Aotus; species Aotus nancymaae. The sequence continues at coordinate 14,330 of NW_026989482.1, forward strand.
ATATATACTCAAGACTCTTAGGTGAATGAACACAGAGCAGAGCATTTTGAAGAAAACGTTTCTTCTATGTTATAGATGCAGTCTTACTGCTACTTCTTTTAGGCTGGTGTTTTGCTGCAAATGTTGATTTTAGAATTTGCATATAAAGGGTTTCTAAACTGCTGCCTAAGAAGAGCAGATTAACCCTTTAAGTTGAATGCACACATTCACAACCATTCTGTTAGATAGCTCCGTTTTGGTTTTAGAAACAGATATTTCTCTTTACAGCATTTACTCCCATACACTCTGGAATATCGAAATGCAGCTCCTAGAATAAACGTGTTTCAAACTCGCTGAATCCAAACATAGATTCAACGACCTTTGGTGAACGAACACACTGCAGAGCAGTTTGAAAGAAACGTTCCCTCTGAGTTTTAGACGCAGTCTTACTGCTATTTCTTATAGGCCGGTATTTTGCTGGAAATGTCTGTTTGAGAATCTACACAGAAATGTTTTCTAAACTGCTGCATACAAACAGCAGTTTAGCTCAGTAAGTTGAATGCACACATTGACAACCATTCCATTAGATCATCCGTTTTTCTTTTGGAACGAGACATTTGTCTTTACATCTTATACTCCAGTATACTCTGGAATAGGCAAACACAGCTCCTGGAAGAAACGTGTTGCTAACTAGCTGAATCTGAACATATATTCAAGTCTCTTATATGAATGAACACACAGCAGAGCAGTTTGAAAACAGTTTCTTCCATGTTAAAGATGCAGTCTTACTGCTATTTCCTATAGGCTGGTGTTTTGCTGGAAAGGTCTGTATTTGCATATAAAGGGTTTCTAAAGTGCTGCATGAGAAGAGCAGTTTACCTCTTTAAGCCGAAGGCACACATTCACAACCACTCTGCTAGATAGATCCATTTTGGTTTTAGAAACAGATATTTCTCTTTACAGCATATACTCCCATTCAATCTGGAATATCCAAAGACAGCTCCTAGAATAAACGTGTTTCTATCTCGCTGAATCTAAACATAGAATCAACTCCCTTAGGCCAAAGAACACAAGGCCGAGCAGTTTGAAAGAAACGTTTCTTCTGAGTTTTAGACGCAGTCTTAATGCTCTTTCTTATATATGCCGGTACTGGGCCGGAAAGGCCTGTTTTGAGACTCTGCACAGAAAGGGTTGGAAACTGCTGAATCCACACACGGGTTTAACTCTGGAAGTTGAGTGCACACATTGACAACCGTTCTGTTAGATAGCTGCGTTTTGGATTTAGAAGCAGATATTTCCCTGTGCTTACTGCTGTTTCTTCCATATGCCGGTAATGGGCTGAAAACGCCTGTTTTGGGACTCTGCAGAGAAAGTCTCTGCAGACTGCTGAATCCACACACGGGTTTAACTCTGGAAGTTGAGTGCACACATTGACAACCGTTCTGTTAGATAGCTGCGTTTTGGATTTAGAAGCAGATATTTCCCTGTGCTTACTGCTGTTTCTTCCATATGCCGGTAATGGGCTGAAAACGCCTGTTTTGGGACTCTGCAGAGAAAGTCTCTGCAGACTGCTGAATCCACACACGGGTTTAACTCTGGAAGTTGAGTGCACACATTGACAACCGTTCTGTTAGATAGCTGCGTTTTGGATTTAGAAGCAGATATTTCCCTGTGCTTACTGCTGTTTCTTCCATATGCCGGTAATGGGCTGAAAACGCCTGTTTGGGGACTCTGCAGAGAAAGTCTCTGCAGACTGCTGAATCCACACACGGGTTTAACTCTGGAAGTTGAGTGCACACATTGACAACCGTTCTGTTAGATAGCTGCGTTTTGGATTTAGAAGCAGATATTTCCCTGTGCTTACTGCTGTTTCTTCCATATGCCGGTAATGGGCTGAAAACGCCTGTTTTGGGACTCTGCAGAGAAAGTCTCTGCAGACTGCCGAATCCACACACGGGTTTAACTCTGGAAGCTGAGTGCACACATTGACAACCGTTCTGTTAGATCGCTGCGTTTTGGATTTAGAAGCAGATATTTCCCTGTGCTTACTGCTGTTTCTTCCATATGCCGGTAATGGGCTGAAAACGCCTGTTTGGGGACTCTGCAGAGAAAGTCTCTGCAGACTGCTGAATCCACACACGGGTTTAACTCTGGAAGTTGAGTGCACACATTGACAACCGTTCTGTTAGATAGCTGCGTTTTGGATTTAGAAGCAGATATTTCCCTCTGCTTACTGCTGTTTCTTCCATATGCCGGTAATGGGCTGAAAACGCCTGTTTGGGGACTCTGCAGAGAAAGTGTTTGCAGACTGCTGAATCCACACACGGGTTTAACTCTGGAAGTTGAGTGCACACATTGACAACCGTTCTGTTAGATAGCTGCGTTTTGGATTTAGAAGCAGATATTTCCCTGGGCTTACTGCTGTTTCTTCCATATGCCGGTAATGGGCTGAAAACGCCTGTTTTGGGACAGTGCAGAGAAAGTCTCTGCAGACTGCTGAATCCACACACGGGTTTAACTCTGGAAGTTGAGTGCACACATTGACAACCGTTCTGTTAGATAGCTGCGTTTTGGATTTAGAAGCAGATATTTCCCTGTGCTTACTGCTGTTTCTTCCATATGCCGGTAATGGGCTGAAAACGCCTGTTTTGGGACTCTGCAGAGAAAGTCTCTGCAGACTGCTGAATCCACACACGGGTTTAACTCTGGAAGTTGAGTGCACACATTGACAACCGTTCTGTTAGATAGCTGCGTTTTGGATTTAGAAGCAGATATTTCCCTGTGCTTACTGCTGTTTCTTCCATATGCCGGTAATGGGCTGAAAACGCCTGTTTTGGGACTCTGCAGAGAAAGTCTCTGCAGACTGCTGAATCCACACACGGGTTTAACTCTGGAAGTTGAGTGCACACATTGACAACCGTTCTGTTAGATAGCTGCATTTTGGATTTAGAAGCAGATATTTCCCTGTGCTTACTGCTGTTTCTTCCATATGCCGGTAATGGGCTGAAAACGCCTGTTTTGGGACTCTGCAGAGAAAGTCTCTGCAGACTGCTGAATCCACACACGGGTTTAACTCTGGAAGTTGAGTGCACACATTGACAACCGTTCTGTTAGATAGCTGCGTTTTGGATTTAGAAGCAGATATTTCCCTGTGCTTACTGCTGTTTCTTCCATATGCCGGTAATGGGCTGAAAACGCCTGTTTTGGGACAGTGCAGAGAAAGTCTCTGCAGACTGCTGAATCCACACACCGGTTTAACTCTGGAAGTTGAGTGCACACATTGACAACCGTTCTGTTAGATAGCTGCGTTTTGGATTTAGAAGCAGATATTTCCCTGTGCTTACTGCTGTTTCTTCCATATGCCGGTAATGGGCTGAAAACGCCTGTTTTGGGACTCTGCAGAGAAAGTCTCTGCAGACTGCTGAATCCACACACGGGTTTAACTCTGGAAGTTGAGTGCACACATTGACAACCGTTCTGTTAGATAGCTGCATTTTGGATTTAGAAGCAGATATTTCCCTGTGCTTACTGCTGTTTCTTCCATATGCCGGTAATGGGCTGAAAACGCCTGTTTTGGGACTCTGCAGAGAAAGTCTCTGCAGACTGCTGAATCCACACACGGGTTTAACTCTGGAAGTTGAGTGCACACATTGACAACCGTTCTGTTAGATAGCTGCGTTTTGGATTTAGAAGCAGATATTTCCCTGTGCTTACTGCTGTTTCTTCCATATGCCGGTAATGGGCTGAAAACGCCTGTTTTGGGACAGTGCAGAGAAAGTCTCTGCAGACTGCTGAATCCACACACAGGTTTAACTCTGGAAGTTGAGTGCACACATTGACAACCGTTCTGTTAGATAGCTGCGTTTTGGATTTAGAAGCAGATATTTCCCTGTGCTTACTGCTGTTTCTTCCATATGCCGGTAATGGGCTGAAAACGCCTGTTTGGGGACTCTGCAGAGAAAGTCTCTGCAGGCTGCTGAATCCACACACGGGTTTAACTCTGGAAGTTGAGTGCACACATTGACAACCGTTCTGTTAGATAGCTGCGTTTTGGATTTAGAAGCAGATATTTCCCTGTGCTTACTGCTGTTTCTTCCATATGCCGGTAATGGGCTGAAAACGCCTGTTTTGGGACTCTGCAGAGAAAGTCTCTGCAGACTGCTGAATCCACACACGGGTTTAACTCTGGAAGTTGAGTGCACACATTGACAACCGTTCTGTTAGATAGCTGCGTTTTGGATTTAGAAGCAGATATTTCCCTGTGCTTACTGCTGTTTCTTCCATATGCCGGTAATGGGCTGAAAACGCCTGTTTTGGGACTCTGCAGAGAAAGTCTCTGCAGACTGCTGAATCCACACACGGGTTTAACTCTGGAAGTTGAGTGCACACATTGACAACCGTTCTGTTAGATAGCTGCGTTTTGGATTTAGAAGCAGATATTTCCCTGTGCTTACTGCTGTTTCTTCCATATGCCGGTAATGGGCTGAAAACGCCTGTTTGGGGACTCTGCAGAGAAAGTCTCTGCAGACTGCTGAATCCACACACGGGTTTAACTCTGGAAGTTGAGTGCACACATTGACAACCGTTCTGTTAGATAGCTGCGTTTTGGATTTAGAAGCAGATATTTCCCTGTGCTTACTGCTGTTTCTTCCATATGCCGGTAATGGGCTGAAAACGCCTGTTTTGGGACTCTGCAGAGAAAGTCTCTGCAGACTGCCGAATCCACACACGGGTTTAACTCTGGAAGCTGAGTGCACACATTGACAACCGTTCTGTTAGATCGCTGCGTTTTGGATTTAGAAGCAGATATTTCCCTGTGCTTACTGCTGTTTCTTCCATATGCCGGTAATGGGCTGAAAACGCCTGTTTTGGGACTCTGCAGAGAAAGTCTCTGCAGACTGCTGAATCCACACACGGGTTTAACTCTGGAAGTTGAGTGCACACATTGACAACCGTTCTGTTAGATAGCTGCGTTTTGGATTTAGAAGCAGATATTTCCCTGTGCTTACTGCTGTTTCTTCCATATGCCGGTAATGGGCTGAAAACGCCTGTTTGGGGACTCTGCAGAGAAAGTCTCTGCAGACTGCTGAATCCACACACGGGTTTAACTCTGGAAGTTGAGTGCACACATTGACAACTGTTCTGTTAGATAGCTGCGTTTTGGATTTAGAAGCAGATATTTCCCTGTGCTTACTGCTGTTTCTTCCATATGCCGGTAATGGGCTGAAAACGCCTGTTTTGGGACTCTGCAGAGAAAGTCTCTGCAGACTGCTGAATCCACACACGGGTTTAACTCTGGAAGTTGAGTGCACACATTGACAACCGTTCTGTTAGATAGCTGCGTTTTGGATTTAGAAGCAGATATTTCCCTGTGCTTACTGCTGTTTCTTCCATATGCCGGTAATGGGCTGAAAACGCCTGTTTGGGGACTCTGCAGAGAAAGTCTCTGCAGACTGCTGAATCCACACACGGGTTTAACTCTGGAAGTTGAGTGCACACATTGACAACCGTTCTGTTAGATAGCTGCGTTTTGGATTTAGAAGCAGATATTTCCCTGTGCTTACTGCTGTTTCTTCCATATGCCGGTAATGGGCTGAAAACGCCTGTTTTGGGACTCTGCAGAGAAAGTCTCTGCAGGCTGCTGAACCCACACACGGGTTTAACTCTGGAAGTTGAGTGCACACATTGACAACCGTTCTGTTAGATAGCTGCGTTTTGGATTTAGAAGCAGATATTTCCCTGTGCTTACTGCTGTTTCTTCCATATGCCGGTAATGGGCTGAAAACGCCTGTTTTGGGACTCTGCAGAGAAAGTCTCTGCAGGCTGCTGAATCCACACACGGGTTTAACTCTGGAAGTTGAGTGCACACGTTGACAACCGTTCTGTTAGATAGCTGCGTTTTGGATTTAGAAGCAGATATTTCCCTGTGCTTACTGCTGTTTCTTCCATATGCCGGTAATGGGCTGAAAACGCCTGTTTTGGGACTCTGCAGAGAAAGTCTCTGCAGACTGCTGAATCCACACACGGGTTTAACTCTGGAAGTTGAGTGCACACATTGACAACCGTTCTGTTAGATAGCTGCGTTTTGGATTTAGAAGCAGATATTTCCCTGTGCTTACTGCTGTTTCTTCCATATGCCGGTATTGGGCTGAAAACGCCTGTTTTGGGACTCTGCACAGAAAGTGTTTGCAGACTGCTGAATCCACACTCGGGTTTATCTCTGGAAGTTGAGTGCACGCATTGACAACCATTCAGTTAGATAGTTGCCTTTTGGTTTTAGAAGCAGTTATTTCTCTTTACAGCATATACTCTCATTCACTCTGGAATATCCAAACGCAGCTCCTAAAAGAAACGGGTTTCTAAGTATAATCAGATATTTCTCTTTACATCTTGTACCCCAGTACACTCTGATATATCCATACGCAGCTCCTGGAAGAAACGTGTTTGTAACTCGCTGAATCTGTGCATATATTGAAGTCTCTTAGGTGAATGAACACACAGCAGAGGAGTTTGAAAAAAACATTTCTTCCATGTTATAGATGCACTGTTAACTGCTATTGCTTTTAGGCTGGTGTTTTCCTGGAAATGTTGGTTTTAGAATTTCCATATAAATGGTTTGTAAACTGCTGCTTAAGTGGAGCAGTTTAATTCGTTAAGTTGAATGCCCTCATTCACAATCATTCTGTTAGCTAGCTCCGTTTTGGTTTTAGAAGCCTGTGTTTCTAGTTACAGCATATACTCCCATTCATTCTGGAATAGCCAAACGCAGCTCCCAGAATAGACGTGTTTCTAAGTCGCTGAATCTAAACATAGATTCAACTCCCTTAGGTGAACGAACACACAGCACAGCAGTTTGAAAGAAACGTTTTATTTGAGTTTTAGACGCAGTCTTATTGCTATTTCTTAGAGGCCGGTATTTTGCTGGGAATGTCTGTTTTAGAATCTGCACAAAAATCTTTTCTAAACTGCTGCATAGAAACAACAGTTTATCTCAATAAGCTGAATGCACACAGTGACAACCATTCTGTTAGATGGCTCCGTGTTTGTTTTAGAACCAGATATTTCACTTTAAACCTTATACTCCAGTACACTCTGGAATATGCAAATGCAGCTCCTGGAAGAAACGTGTTTCTTACTCGCTGAATCTGAATATATACTCAAGACTCTTAGGTGAATGAACACAGAGCAGAGCATTTTGAAGAAAACGTTTCTTCTATGTTATAGATGCAGTCTTACTGCTACTTCTTTTAGGCTGGTGTTTTGCTGCAAATGTTGATTTTAGAATTTGCATATAAAGGGTTTCTAAACTGCTGCCTAAGAAGAGCAGATTAACCCTTTAAGTTGAATGCACACATTCACAACCATTCTGTTAGATAGCTCCGTTTTGGTTTTAGAAACAGATATTTCTCTTTACAGCATTTACTCCCATACACTCTGGAATATCGAAATGCAGCTCCTAGAATAAACGTGTTTCAAACTCGCTGAATCCAAACATAGATTCAACGACCTTTGGTGAACGAACACACTGCAGAGCAGTTTGAAAGAAACGTTCCCTCTGAGTTTTAGACGCAGTCTTACTGCTATTTCTTATAGGCCGGTATTTTGCTGGAAATGTCTGTTTGAGAATCTACACAGAAATGTTTTCTAAACTGCTGCATACAAACAGCAGTTTAGCTCAGTAAGTTGAATGCACACATTGACAACCATTCCATTAGATCATCCGTTTTTCTTTTGGAACGAGACATTTGTCTTTACATCTTATACTCCAGTATACTCTGGAATAGGCAAACACAGCTCCTGGAAGAAACGTGTTGCTAACTAGCTGAATCTGAACATATATTCAAGTCTCTTATATGAATGAACACACAGCAGAGCAGTTTGAAAACAGTTTCTTCCATGTTAAAGATGCAGTCTTACTGCTATTTCCTATAGGCTGGTGTTTTGCTGGAAAGGTCTGTATTTGCATATAAAGGGTTTCTAAAGTGCTGCATGAGAAGAGCAGTTTACCTCTTTAAGCCGAAGGCACACATTCACAACCACTCTGCTAGATAGATCCATTTTGGTTTTAGAAACAGATATTTCTCTTTACAGCATATACTCCCATTCAATCTGGAATATCCAAAGACAGCTCCTAGAATAAACGTGTTTCTATCTCGCTGAATCTAAACATAGAATCAACTCCCTTAGGCCAAAGAACACAAGGCCGAGCAGTTTGAAAGAAACGTTTCTTCTGAGTTTTAGACGCAGTCTTAATGCTCTTTCTTATATATGCCGGTACTGGGCCGGAAAGGCCTGTTTTGAGACTCTGCACAGAAAGGGTTGGAAACTGCTGAATCCACACACGGGTTTAACTCTGGAAGTTGAGTGCACACATTGACAACCGTTCTGTTAGATAGCTGCGTTTTGGATTTAGAAGCAGATATTTCCCTGTGCTTACTGCTGTTTCTTCCATATGCCGGTAATGGGCTGAAAACGCCTGTTTGGGGACTCTGCAGAGAAAGTGTTTGCAGACTGCTGAATCCACACACGGGTTTAACTCTGGAAGTTGAGTGCACACATTGACAACCGTTCTGTTAGATAGCTGCGTTTTGGATTTAGAAGCAGATATTTCCCTGTGCTTACTGCTGTTTCTTCCATATGCCGGTAATGGGCTGAAAACGCCTGTTTGGGGACTCTGCAGAGAAAGTGTTTGCAGACTGCTGAATCCACACACGGGTTTATCTCTGGAAGTTGAGTGCACACATTGACAACCGTTCTGTTAGATAGCTTCGTTTTGGATTTAGAAGCAGATATTTCCCTGTGCTTACTGCTGTTTCTTCCATATGCCGGTAATGGGCTGAAAACGCCTGTTTTGGGACTCTGCAGAGAAAGTGTTTGCAGACTGCTGAATCCACACACGGGTTTAACTCTGGAAGTTGAGTGCACACATTGACAACCGTTCTGTTAGATAGCTGCGTTTTGGATTTAGAAGCAGATATTTCCCTGTGCTTACTGCTGTTTCTTCCATATGCCGGTAATGGGCTGAAAACGCCTCTTTTGGGACTCTGCAGAGAAAGTGTTTGCAGACTGCTGAATCCACACACGGGTTTAACTCTGGAAGTTGAGTGCACACATTGACAACCGTTCTGTTAGATACCTGCGTTTTGGATTTAGAAGCAGATATTTCCCTGTGCTTACTGCTGTTTCTTCCATATGCCGGTAATGGGCTGAAAACCCCTGTTTGGGGACTCTGCAGAGAAAGTGTTTGCAGACTGCTGAATCCACACACGGGTTTAACTCTGGAAGTTGAGTGCACACATTGACAACCGTTCTGTTAGATAGCTGCGTTTTGGATTTAGAAGCAGATATTTCCCTGTGCTTACTGCTGTTTCTTCCATATGCTGGTAAAGGGCTGAAAACGCCTGTTTTGGGACTCTGCAGAGAAAGTGTTTGCAGACTGCTGAATCCACACACGGGTTTAACTCTGGAAGTTGAGTGCACACATTGACAACCGTTCTGTTAGATAGCTGCGTTTTGGATTTAGAAGCAGATATTTCCCTGTGCTTACTGCTGTTTCTTCCATATGCCGGTAATGGGCTGAAAACGCCTGTTTGGGGACTCTGCAGAGAAAGTGTTTGCAGACTGCTGAATCCACACACGGGTTTAACTCTGGAAGTTGAGTGCACACATTGACAACCGTTCTGTTAGATAGCTGCGTTTTGGATTTAGAAGCAGATATTTCCCTGTGCTTACTGCTGTTTCTTCCATATGCCGGTAATGGGCTGAAAACGCCTGTTTTGGGACTCTGCAGAGAAAGTGTTTGCAGACTGCTGAATCCACACACGGGTTTAACTCTGGAAGTTGAGTGCACACATTGACAACCGTTCTGTTAGATAGCTGTGTTTTGGATTTAGAAGCAGATATTTCCCTGTGCTTACTGCCGTTTCTTCCATATGCCGGTAATGGGCTGAAAACGCCTGCTTTGGGACTCTGCAGAGAAGATGTTTGCAGACTGCTGAATCCACACACGGGTTTAACTCTGGAAGTTGAGTGCACACATTGACAACCGTTCTGTTAGATAGCTGCGTTTTGGATTTAGAAGCAGATATTTCCCTGTGCTTACTGCTGTTTCTTCCATATGCCGGAAATGGGCTGAAAACGCCTGTTTGGGGACTCTGCAGAGAAAGTGTTTGCAGACTGCTGAATCCACACACGGGTTTAACTCTGGAAGTTGAGTGCACACATTGACAACCGTTCTGTTAGATAGCTGCGTTTTGGATTTAGAAGCAGATATTTCCCTCTGCTTACTGCTGTTTCTTCCATATGCCGGTAATGGGCTGAAAACGCCTGTTATGGGACTCTGCAGAGAAAGTCTCTGCAGACTGCTGAATCCACACACGGGTTTAACTCTGGAAGTTGAGTGCACACATTGACAACCGTTCTGTTAGATAGCTGCGTTTTGGATTTAGAAGCAGATATTTCCCTGGGCTTACTGCTGTTTCTTCCATATGCCGGTAATGGGCTGAAAACGCCTGTTTTGGGACTCTGCAGAGAAAGTGTTTGCAGACTCCTGAATCCACACACGGGTTTAACTCTGGAAGTTGAGTGCACACATTGACAACCGTTCTGTTAGATAGCTGCGTTTTGGATTTAGAAGCAGATATTTCCCTGTGCTTACTGCTGTTTCTTCCATATGCCGGTAATGGGCTGAAAACGCCTGTTTTGGGACTCTGCAGAGAAAGTCTCTGCAGACTGCTGAATCCACACACGGGTTTAACTCTGGAAGTTGAGTGCACACATTGACAACCGTTCTGTTAGATAGCTGCGTTTTGGATTTAGAAGCAGATATTTCCCTGTGCTTACTGCTGTTTCTTCCATATGCCGGTAATGGGCTGAAAACGCCTGTTTTGGGACTCTGCAGAGAAAGTCTCTGCAGACTGCTGAATCCACACACGGGTTTAACTCTGGAAGTTGAGTGCACACATTGACAACCGTTCTGGTTAGATAGCTGCGTTTTGGATTTAGAAGCAGATATTTCCCTGTGCTTACTGCTGTTTCTTCCATATGCCGGTAATGGGCTGAAAACGCCTGTTTTGGGACTCTGCAGAGAAAGTCTCTGCAGACTGCTGAATCCACACACGGGTTTAACTCTGGAAGTTGAGTGCACACATTGACAACCGTTCTGTTAGATAGCTGCGTTTTGGATTTAGAAGCAGATATTTCCCTGTGCTTACTGCTGTTTCTTCCATATGCCGGTAATGGGCTGAAAACGCCTGTTTTGGGACTCTGCAGAGAAAGTCTCTGCAGACTGCTGAATCCACACACGGGTTTAACTCTGGAAGTTGAGTGCACACATTGACAACCGTTCTGTTAGATAGCTGCGTTTTGGATTTAGAAGCAGATATTTCCCTGTGCTTACTGCTGTTTCTTCCATATGCCGGTAATGGGCTGAAAACGCCTGTTTTGGGACAGTGCAGAGAAAGTCTCTGCAGACTGCTGAATCCACACACAGGTTTAACTCTGGAAGTTGAGTGCACACATTGACAACCGTTCTGTTAGATAGCTGCGTTTTGGATTTAGAAGCAGATATTTCCCTGTGCTTACTGCTGTTTCTTCCATATGCCGGTAATGGGCTGAAAACGCCTGTTTGGGGACTCTGCAGAGAAAGTCTCTGCAGACTGCTGAATCCACACACGGGTTTAACTCTGGAAGTTGAGTGCACACATTGACAACCGTTCTGTTAGATAGCTGCATTTTGGATTTAGAAGCAGATATTTCCCTGTGCTTACTGCTGTTTCTTCCATATGCCGGTAATGGGCTGAAAACGCCTGTTTGGGGACTCTGCAGAGAAAGTCTCTGCAGACTGCTGAATCCACACACGGGTTTAACTCTGGAAGTTGAGTGCACACATTGACAACCGTTCTGTTAGATAGCTGCGTTTTGGATTTAGAAGCAGATATTTCCCTGTGCTTACTGCTGTTTCTTCCATATGCCGGTAATGGGCTGAAAACGCCTGTTTTGGGACTCTGCAGAGAAAGTCTCTGCAGACTGCTGAATCCACACACGGGTTTAACTCTGGAAGTTGAGTGCACACATTGACAACCGTTCTGTTAGATAGCTGCGTTTTGGATTTAGAAGCAGATATTTCCCTGTGCTTACTGCTGTTTCTTCCATATGCCGGTAATGGGCTGAAAACGCCTGTTTGGGGACTCTGCAGAGAAAGTCTCTGCAGACTGCTGAATCCACACACGGGTTTAACTCTGGAAGTTGAGTGCACACATTGACAACCGTTCTGTTAGATAGCTGCGTTTTGGATTTAGAAGCAGATATTTCCCTGTGCTTACTGCTGTTTCTTCCATATGCCGGTAATGGGCTGAAAACGCCTGTTTTGGGACTCTGCAGAGAAAGTCTCTGCAGACTGCTGAATCCACACACGGGTTTAACTCTGGAAGTTGAGTGCACACATTGACAACCGTTCTGTTAGATAGCTGCGTTTTGGATTTAGAAGCAGATATTTCCCTGTGCTTACTGCTGTTTCTTCCATATGCCGGTAATGGGCTGAAAACGCCTGTTTTGGGACTCTGCAGAGAAAGTCTCTGCAGGCTGCTGAATCCACACACGGGTTTAACTCTGGAAGTTGAGTGCACACATTGACAACCGTTCTGTTAGATAGCTGCGTTTTGGAATTAGAAGCAGATATTTCCCTGTGCTTACTGCTGTTTCTTCCATATGCCGGTAATGGGCTGAAAACGCCTGTTTTGGGACTCTGCAGAGAAAGTGTTTGCAGACTGCTGAATCCACACACGGGTTTAACTCTGGAAGTTGAGTGCACACATTGACAACCGTTCTGTTAGATAGCTGTGTTTTGGATTTAGAAGCAGATATTTCCCTGTGCTTACTGCCGTTTCTTCCATATGCCGGTAATGGGCTGAAAACGCCTGTTTGGGGACTCTGCAGAGAAAGGCTCTGCAGACTGCTGAATCCACACACGGGTTTAACTCTGGAAGTTGAGTGCACACATTGACAACCGTTCTGTTAGATAGCTGCGTTTTGGATTTAGAAGCAGTTATTTCCCTGTGTTTACTGCCGTTTCTTCCATATGCCGGTAATGGGCTGAAAACGCCTGCTTTGGGACTCTGCAGAGAAGATGTTTGCAGACTGCTGAATCCACACACGGGTTTAACTCTGGAAGTTGAGTGCACACATTGACAACCGTTCTGTTAGATAGCTGCGTTTTGGATTTAGAAGCAGATATTTCCCTGTGCTTACTGCTGTTTCTTCCATATGCCGGTAATGGGCTGAAAACGCCTGTTTGGGGACTCTGCAGAGAAAGTGTTTGCAGACTGCTGAATCCACACACGGGTTTAACTCTGGAAGTTGAGTGCACACATTGACAACCGTTCTGTTAGATAGCTGCGTTTTGGATTTAGAAGCAGATATTTCCCTCTGCTTACTGCTGTTTCTTCCATATGCCGGTAAAGGACTGAAAACGCCTGTTTGGGGACTCTGCAGAGAAAGTGTTTGCAGACTGCTGAATCCACACACGGGTTTAACTCTGGAAGTTGAGTGCACACATTGACAACCGTTCTGTTAGATAGCTGCGTTTTGGATTTAGAAGCAGATATTTCCCTGGGCTTACTGCTGTTTCTTCCATATGCCGGTAATGGGCTGAAAACGCCTGTTTTGGGACTCTGCAGAGAAAATGTTTGCAGACTCCTGAATCCACACACGGGTTTAACTCTGGAAGTTGAGTGCACACATTGACAACCGTTCTGTTAGATAGCTGCGTTTTGGATTTAGAAGCAGATATTTCCCTGTGCTTACTGCTGTTTCTTCCATATGCCGGTAATGGGCTGAAAACGCCTGTTTTGGGACTCTGCAGAGAAAGTCTCTGCAGACTGCTGAATCCACACACGGGTTTAACTCTGGAAGTTCAGTGCACACATTGACAACCGTTCTGTTAGATAGCTGCGTTTTGGATTTAGAAGCAGATATTTCCCTGTGCTTACTGCTGTTTCTTCCATATGCCGGTAATGGGTTGAAAACGCCTGTTTTGGGACTCTTCAGAGAAAGTGTTTGCAGACTGCTGAATCCACACACGGGTTTAACTCTGGAAGTTGAGTGCACACATTGACAACCGTTCTGTTAGATAGCTGCGTTTTGGATTTAGAAGCAGATATTTCCCTGTGCTTACTGCTGTTTCTTCCATATGCCGGTAATGGGCTGAAAACGCCTGTTTTGGGACTCTGCAGAGAAAGTCTCTGCAGACTGCTGAATCCACACACGGGTTTAACTCTGGAAGTTGAGTGCACACATTGACAACCGTTCTGTTAGATAGCTGCGTTTTGGATTTAGAAGCAGATATTTCCCTGTGCTTACTGCTGTTTCTTCCATATGCCGGTAATGGGCTGAAAACGCCTGTTTTGGGACTCTGCAGAGAAAGTCTCTGCAGACTGCTGAATCCACACACGGGTTTACCTCTGGAAGTTGAGTGCACACATTGACAACCGTTCTGTTAGATAGCTGCGTTTTGGATTTAGAAGCAGATATTTCCCTGTGCTTACTGCTGTTTCTTCCATATGCCGGTAATGGGCTGAAAACGCCTGTTTTGGGACAGTGCAGAGAAAGTCTCTGCAGACTGCTGAATCCACACACGGGTTTAACTCTGGAAGTTGAGTGCACACATTGACAACCGTTCTGTTAGATAGCTGCGTTTTGGATTTAGAAGCAGATATTTCCCTGTGCTTACTGCTGTTTCTTCCATATGCCGGTAATGGGCTGAAAACGCCTGTTTTGGGACAGTGCAGAGAAAGTCTCTGCAGACTGCTGAATCCACACACGGGTTTAACTCTGGAAGTTGAGTGCACACATTGACAACCGTTCTGTTAGATAGCTGCGTTTTGGATTTAGAAGCAGATATTTCCCTGTGCTTACTGCTGTTTCTTCCATATGCCGGTAATGGACTGAAAACGCCTGTTTGGGGACTCTGCAGAGAAAGTCTCTGCAGACTGCTGAATCCACACACGGGTTTAACTCTGGAAGTTGAGTGCACACATTGACAACCGTTCTGTTAGATAGCTGCGTTTTGGATTTAGAAGCAGATATTTCCCTGTGCTTACTGCTGTTTCTTCCATATGCCGGTAATGGGCTGAAAACGCCTGTTTTGGGACTCTGCAGAGAAAGTCTCTGCAGACTGCTGAATCCACACACGGGTTTAACTCTGGAAGTTGAGTGCACACATTGACAACCGTTCTGTTAGATAGCTGCGTTTTGGATTTAGAAGCAGATATTTCCCTGTGCTTACTGCTGTTTCTTCCATATGCCGGTAATGGGCTGAAAACGCCTGTTTGGGGACTCTGCAGAGAAAGTCTCTGCAGACTGCTGAATCCACACACGGGTTTAACTCTGGAAGTTGAGTGCACACATTGACAACCGTTCTGTTAGATAGCTGCGTTTTGGATTTAGAAGCAGATATTTCCCTGTGCTTACTGCTGTTTCTTCCATATGCCGGTAATGGGCTGAAAACGCCTGTTTTGGGACTCTGCAGAGAAAGTCTCTGCAGACTGCTGAATCCACACACGGGTTTACCTCTGGAAGTTGAGTGCACACATTGACAACCGTTCTGTTAGATAGCTGCGTTTTGGATTTAGAAGCAGATATTTCCCTGTGCTTACTGCTGTTTCTTCCATATGCCGGTAATGGGCTGAAAACGCCTGTTTTGGGACTCTGCAGAGAAAGTCTCTGCAGACTGCTGAATCCACACACGGGTTTACCTCTGGAAGTTGAGTGCACACATTGACAACCGTTCTGTTAGATAGCTGCGTTTTGGATTTAGAAGCAGATATTTCCCTGTGCTTACTGCTGTTTCTTCCATATGCCGGTAATGGGCTGAAAACGCCTGTTTTGGGACAGTGCAGAGAAAGTCTCTGCAGACTGCTGAATCCACACACGGGTTTAACTCTGGAAGTTGAGTGCACACATTGACAACCGTTCTGTTAGATAGCTGCGTTTTGGATTTAGAAGCAGATATTTCCCTGTGCTTACTGCTGTTTCTTCCATATGCCGGTAATGGGCTGAAAACGCCTGTTTTGGGACAGTGCAGAGAAAGTCTCTGCAGACTGCTGAATCCACACACGGGTTTAACTCTGGAAGTTGAGTGCACACATTGACAACCGTTCTGTTAGATAGCTACGTTTTGGATTTAGAAGCAGATATTTCCCTGTGCTTACTGCTGTTTCTTCCATATGCCGGTAATGGGCTGAAAACGCCTGTTTGGGGACTCTGCAGAGAAAGTCTCTGCAGACTGCTGAATCCACACACGGGTTTAACTCTGGAAGTTGAGTGCACACATTGACAACCGTTCTGTTAGATAGCTGCGTTTTGGATTTAGAAGCAGATATTTCCCTGTGCTTACTGCTGTTTCTTCCATATGCCGGTATTGGGCTGAAAACGCCTGTTTGGGGACTCTGCAGAGAAAGTCTCTGCAGACTGCTGAATCCACACACGGGTTTAACTCTGGAAGTTGAGTGCACACATTGACAACCGTTCTGTTAGATAGCTGCGTTTTGGATTTAGAAGCAGATATTTCCCTGTGCTTACTGCTGTTTCTTCCATATGCCGGTAATGGGCTGAAAACGCCTGTTTTGGGACAGTGCAGAGAAAGTCTCTGCAGACTGCTGAATCCACACACAGGTTTAACTCTGGAAGTTGAGTGCACACATTGACAACCGTTCTGTTAGATAGCTGCGTTTTGGATTTAGAAGCAGATATTTCCCTGTGCTTACTGCTGTTTCTTCCATATGCCGGTAATGGGCTGAAAACGCCTGTTTGGGGACTCTGCAGAGAAAGTCTCTGCAGGCTGCTGAATCCACACACGGGTTTAACTCTGGAAGTTGAGTGCACACATTGACAACCGTTCTGTTAGATAGCTGCGTTTTGGATTTAGAAGCAGATATTTCCCTGTGCTTACTGCTGTTTCTTCCATATGCCGGTAATGGGCTGAAAACGCCTGTTTTGGGACTCTGCAGAGAAAGTCTCTGCAGACTGCTGAATCCACACACGGGTTTAACTCTGGAAGTTGAGTGCACACATTGACAACCGTTCTGTTAGATAGCTGCGTTTTGGATTTAGAAGCAGATATTTCCCTGTGCTTACTGCTGTTTCTTCCATATGCCGGTAATGGGCTGAAAACGCCTGTTTTGGGACTCTGCAGAGAAAGTCTCTGCAGACTGCTGAATCCACACACGGGTTTAACTCTGGAAGTTGAGTGCACACATTGACAACCGTTCTGTTAGATAGCTGCATTTTGGATTTAGAAGCAGATATTTCCCTGTGCTTACTGCTGTTTCTTCCATATGCCGGTAATGGGCTGAAAACGCCTGTTTTGGGACTCTGCAGAGAAAGTCTCTGCAGACTGCTGAATCCACACACGGGTTTAACTCTGGAAGTTGAGTGCACACATTGACAACCGTTCTGTTAGATAGCTGCGTTTTGGATTTAGAAGCAGATATTTCCCTGTGCTTACTGCTGTTTCTTCCATATGCCGGTAATGGGCTGAAAACGCCTGTTTTGGGACAGTGCAGAGAAAGTCTCTGCAGACTGCTGAATCCACACACAGGTTTAACTCTGGAAGTTGAGTGCACACATTGACAACCGTTCTGTTAGATAGCTGCGTTTTGGATTTAGAAGCAGATATTTCCCTGTGCTTACTGCTGTTTCTTCCTTATGCCGGTAATGGGCTGAAAACGCCTGTTTTGGGACTCTGCAGAGAAAGTCTCTGCAGACTGCTGAATCCACACACGGGTTTAACTCTGGAAGTTGAGTGCACACATTGACAACCGTTCTGTTAGATAGCTGCATTTTGGATTTAGAAGCAGATATTTCCCTGTGCTTACTGCTGTTTCTTCCATATGCCGGTAATGGGCTGAAAACGCCTGTTTTGGGACTCTGCAGAGAAAGTCTCTGCAGACTGCTGAATCCACACACGGGTTTAACTCTGGAAGTTGAGTGCACACATTGACAACCGTTCTGTTAGATAGCTGCGTTTTGGATTTAGAAGCAGATATTTCCCTGTGCTTACTGCTGTTTCTTCCATATGCCGGTAATGGGCTGAAAACGCCTGTTTTGGGACAGTGCAGAGAAAGTCTCTGCAGACTGCTGAATCCACACACAGGTTTAACTCTGGAAGTTGAGTGCACACATTGACAACCGTTCTGTTAGATAGCTGCGTTTTGGATTTAGAAGCAGATATTTCCCTGTGCTTACTGCTGTTTCTTCCATATGCCGGTAATGGGCTGAAAACGCCTGTTTGGGGACTCTGCAGAGAAAGTCTCTGCAGGCTGCTGAATCCACACACGGGTTTAACTCTGGAAGTTGAGTGCACACATTGACAACCGTTCTGTTAGATAGCTGCGTTTTGGATTTAGAAGCAGATATTTCCCTGTGCTTACTGCTGTTTCTTCCATATGCCGGTAATGGGCTGAAAACGCCTGTTTTGGGACTCTGCAGAGAAAGTCTCTGCAGACTGCTGAATCCACACACGGGTTTAACTCTGGAAGTTGAGTGCACACATTGACAACCGTTCTGTTAGATAGCTGCGTTTTGGATTTAGAAGCAGATATTTCCCTGTGCTTACTGCTGTTTCTTCCATATGCCGGTAATGGGCTGAAAACGCCTGTTTTGGGACTCTGCAGAGAAAGTCTCTGCAGACTGCCGAATCCACACACGGGTTTAACTCTGGAAGCTGAGTGCACACATTGACAACCGTTCTGTTAGATCGCTGCGTTTTGGATTTAGAAGCAGATATTTCCCTGTGCTTACTGCTGTTTCTTCCATATGCCGGTAATGGGCTGAAAACGCCTGTTTTGGGACTCTGCAGAGAAAGTCTCTGCAGACTGCTGAATCCACACACGGGTTTAACTCTGGAAGTTGAGTGCACACATTGACAACCGTTCTGTTAGATAGCTGCGTTTTGGATTTAGAAGCAGATATTTCCCTGTGCTTACTGCTGTTTCTTCCATATGCCGGTAATGGGCTGAAAACGCCTGTTTGGGGACTCTGCAGAGAAAGTCTCTGCAGACTGCTGAATCCACACACGGGTTTAACTCTGGAAGTTGAGTGCACACATTGACAACTGTTCTGTTAGATAGCTGCGTTTTGGATTTAGAAGCAGATATTTCCCTGTGCTTACTGCTGTTTCTTCCATATGCCGGTAATGGGCTGAAAACGCCTGTTTTGGGACTCTGCAGAGAAAGTCTCTGCAGACTGCTGAATCCACACACGGGTTTACCTCTGGAAGTTGAGTGCACACATTGACAACCGTTCTGTTAGATAGCTGCGTTTTGGATTTAGAAGCAGATATTTCCCTGTGCTTACTGCTGTTTCTTCCATATGCCGGTAATGGGCTGAAAACGCCTGTTTTGGGACAGTGCAGAGAAAGTCTCTGCAGACTGCTGAATCCACACACGGGTTTAACTCTGGAAGTTGAGTGCACACATTGACAACCGTTCTGTTAGATAGCTGCGTTTTGGATTTAGAAGCAGATATTTCCCTGTGCTTACTGCTGTTTCTTCCATATGCCGGTAATGGGCTGAAAACGCCTGTTTTGGGACAGTGCAGAGAAAGTCTCTGCAGACTGCTGAATCCACACACGGGTTTAACTCTGGAAGTTGAGTGCACACATTGACAACCGTTCTGTTAGATAGCTGCGTTTTGGATTTAGAAGCAGATATTTCCCTGTGCTTACTGCTGTTTCTTCCATATGCCGGTAATGGGCTGAAAACGCCTGTTTGGGGACTCTGCAGAGAAAGTCTCTGCAGACTGCTGAATCCACACACGGGTTTAACTCTGGAAGTTGAGTGCACACATTGACAACCGTTCTGTTAGATAGCTGCGTTTTGGATTTAGAAGCAGATATTTCCCTGTGCTTACTGCTGTTTCTTCCATATGCCGGTATTGGGCTGAAAACGCCTGTTTGGGGACTCTGCAGAGAAAGTCTCTGCAGACTGCTGAATCCACACACGGGTTTAACTCTGGAAGTTGAGTGCACACATTGACAACCGTTCTGTTAGATAGCTGCGTTTTGGATTTAGAAGCAGATATTTCCCTGTGCTTACTGCTGTTTCTTCCATATGCCGGTAATGGGCTGAAAACGCCTGTTTTGGGACAGTGCAGAGAAAGTCTCTGCAGACTGCTGAATCCACACACAGGTTTAACTCTGGAAGTTGAGTGCACACATTGACAACCGTTCTGTTAGATAGCTGCGTTTTGGATTTAGAAGCAGATATTTCCCTGTGCTTACTGCTGTTTCTTCCATATGCCGGTAATGGGCTGAAAACGCCTGTTTGGGGACTCTGCAGAGAAAGTCTCTGCAGGCTGCTGAATCCACACACGGGTTTAACTCTGGAAGTTGAGTGCACACATTGACAACCGTTCTGTTAGATAGCTGCGTTTTGGATTTAGAAGCAGATATTTCCCTGTGCTTACTGCTGTTTCTTCCATATGCCGGTAATGGGCTGAAAACGCCTGTTTTGGGACTCTGCAGAGAAAGTCTCTGCAGACTGCTGAATCCACACACGGGTTTAACTCTGGAAGTTGAGTGCACACATTGACAACCGTTCTGTTAGATAGCTGCGTTTTGGATTTAGAAGCAGATATTTCCCTGTGCTTACTGCTGTTTCTTCCATATGCCGGTAATGGGCTGAAAACGCCTGTTTTGGGACTCTGCAGAGAAAGTCTCTGCAGACTGCTGAATCCACACACGGGTTTAACTCTGGAAGTTGAGTGCACACATTGACAACCGTTCTGTTAGATAGCTGCATTTTGGATTTAGAAGCAGATATTTCCCTGTGCTTACTGCTGTTTCTTCCATATGCCGGTAATGGGCTGAAAACGCCTGTTTTGGGACTCTGCAGAGAAAGTCTCTGCAGACTGCTGAATCCACACACGGGTTTAACTCTGGAAGTTGAGTGCACACATTGACAACCGTTCTGTTAGATAGCTGCGTTTTGGATTTAGAAGCAGATATTTCCCTGTGCTTACTGCTGTTTCTTCCATATGCCGGTAATGGGCTGAAAACGCCTGTTTTGGGACAGTGCAGAGAAAGTCTCTGCAGACTGCTGAATCCACACACAGGTTTAACTCTGGAAGTTGAGTGCACACATTGACAACCGTTCTGTTAGATAGCTGCGTTTTGGATTTAGAAGCAGATATTTCCCTGTGCTTACTGCTGTTTCTTCCTTATGCCGGTAATGGGCTGAAAACGCCTGTTTTGGGACTCTGCAGAGAAAGTCTCTGCAGACTGCTGAATCCACACACGGGTTTAACTCTGGAAGTTGAGTGCACACATTGACAACCGTTCTGTTAGATAGCTGCATTTTGGATTTAGAAGCAGATATTTCCCTGTGCTTACTGCTGTTTCTTCCATATGCCGGTAATGGGCTGAAAACGCCTGTTTTGGGACTCTGCAGAGAAAGTCTCTGCAGACTGCTGAATCCACACACGGGTTTAACTCTGGAAGTTGAGTGCACACATTGACAACCGTTCTGTTAGATAGCTGCGTTTTGGATTTAGAAGCAGATATTTCCCTGTGCTTACTGCTGTTTCTTCCATATGCCGGTAATGGGCTGAAAACGCCTGTTTTGGGACAGTGCAGAGAAAGTCTCTGCAGACTGCTGAATCCACACACAGGTTTAACTCTGGAAGTTGAGTGCACACATTGACAACCGTTCTGTTAGATAGCTGCGTTTTGGATTTAGAAGCAGATATTTCCCTGTGCTTACTGCTGTTTCTTCCATATGCCGGTAATGGGCTGAAAACGCCTGTTTGGGGACTCTGCAGAGAAAGTCTCTGCAGGCTGCTGAATCCACACACGGGTTTAACTCTGGAAGTTGAGTGCACACATTGACAACCGTTCTGTTAGATAGCTGCGTTTTGGATTTAGAAGCAGATATTTCCCTGTGCTTACTGCTGTTTCTTCCATATGCCGGTAATGGGTTGAAAACGCCTGTTTTGGGACTCTTCAGAGAAAGTGTTTGCAGACTGCTGAATCCACACACGGGTTTAACTCTGGAAGTTGAGTGCACACATTGACAACCGTTCTGTTAGATAGCTGCGTTTTGGATTTAGAAGCAGATATTTCCCTGTGCTTACTGCTGTTTCTTCCATATGCCGGTAATGGGCTGAAAACGCCTGTTTTGGGACTCTGCAGAGAAAGTCTCTGCAGACTGCTGAATCCACACACGGGTTTAACTCTGGAAGTTGAGTGCACACATTGACAACCGTTCTGTTAGATAGCTGCGTTTTGGATTTAGAAGCAGATATTTCCCTGTGCTTACTGCTGTTTCTTCCATATGCCGGTAATGGGCTGAAAACGCCTGTTTTGGGACTCTGCAGAGAAAGTCTCTGCAGACTGCTGAATCCACACACGGGTTTACCTCTGGAAGTTGAGTGCACACATTGACAACCGTTCTGTTAGATAGCTGCGTTTTGGATTTAGAAGCAGATATTTCCCTGTGCTTACTGCTGTTTCTTCCATATGCCGGTAATGGGCTGAAAACGCCTGTTTTGGGACAGTGCAGAGAAAGTCTCTGCAGACTGCTGAATCCACACACGGGTTTAACTCTGGAAGTTGAGTGCACACATTGACAACCGTTCTGTTAGATAGCTGCGTTTTGGATTTAGAAGCAGATATTTCCCTGTGCTTACTGCTGTTTCTTCCATATGCCGGTAATGGGCTGAAAACGCCTGTTTTGGGACAGTGCAGAGAAAGTCTCTGCAGACTGCTGAATCCACACACGGGTTTAACTCTGGAAGTTGAGTGCACACATTGACAACCGTTCTGTTAGATAGCTGCGTTTTGGATTTAGAAGCAGATATTTCCCTGTGCTTACTGCTGTTTCTTCCATATGCCGGTAATGGGCTGAAAACGCCTGTTTGGGGACTCTGCAGAGAAAGTCTCTGCAGACTGCTGAATCCACACACGGGTTTAACTCTGGAAGTTGAGTGCACACATTGACAACCGTTCTGTTAGATAGCTGCGTTTTGGATTTAGAAGCAGATATTTCCCTGTGCTTACTGCTGTTTCTTCCATATGCCGGTATTGGGCTGAAAACGCCTGTTTGGGGACTCTGCAGAGAAAGTCTCTGCAGACTGCTGAATCCACACACGGGTTTAACTCTGGAAGTTGAGTGCACACATTGACAACCGTTCTGTTAGATAGCTGCGTTTTGGATTTAGAAGCAGATATTTCCCTGTGCTTACTGCTGTTTCTTCCATATGCCGGTAATGGGCTGAAAACGCCTGTTTTGGGACAGTGCAGAGAAAGTCTCTGCAGACTGCTGAATCCACACACAGGTTTAACTCTGGAAATTGAGTGCACACATTGACAACCGTTCTGTTAGATAGCTGCGTTTTGGATTTAGAAGCAGATATTTCCCTGGGCTTACTGCTGTTTCTTCCATATGCCGGTAATGGGCTGAAAACGCCTGTTTGGGGACTCTGCAGAGAAAGTCTCTGCAGGCTGCTGAATCCACACACGGGTTTAACTCTGGAAGTTGAGTGCACACATTGACAACCGTTCTGTTAGATAGCTGCGTTTTGGATTTAGAAGCAGATATTTCCCTGTGCTTACTGCTGTTTCTTCCATATGCCGGTAATGGGCTGAAAACGCCTGTTTTGGGACTCTGCAGAGAAAGTCTCTGCAGACTGCTGAATCCACACACGGGTTTAACTCTGGAAGTTGAGTGCACACATTGACAACCGTTCTGTTAGATAGCTGCGTTTTGGATTTAGAAGCAGATATTTCCCTGTGCTTACTGCTGTTTCTTCCATATGCCGGTAATGGGCTGAAAACGCCTGTTTGGGGACTCTGCAGAGAAAGTCTCTGCAGACTGCTGAATCCACACACGGGTTTAACTCTGGAAGTTGAGTGCACACATTGACAACCGTTCTGTTAGATAGCTGCGTTTTGGATTTAGAAGCAGATATTTCCCTGTGCTTACTGCTGTTTCTTCCATATGCCGGTAATGGGCTGAAAACGCCTGTTTGGGGACTCTGCAGAGAAAGTCTCTGCAGACTGCTGAATCCACACACGGGTTTAACTCTGGAAGTTGAGTGCACACATTGACAACCGTTCTGTTAGATAGCTGTGTTTTGGATTTAGAAGCAGATATTTCCCTGTGCTTACTGCCGTTTCTTCCATATGCCGGTAATGGGCTGAAAACGCCTGTTCTGGGACTCTGCAGAGAAAGTGTTTGCAGACTGCTGAATCCACACACGGGTTTAACTCTGGAAGTTGAGTGCACACATTGACAACCGTTCTGTTAGATAGCTGCGTTTTGGATTTAGAAGCAGTTATTTCCCTGTGTTTACTGCCGTTTCTTCCATATGCCGGTAATGGGCTGAAAACGCCTGCTTTGGGACTCTGCAGAGAAGATGTTTGCAGACTGCTGAATCCACACACGGGTTTAACTCTGGAAGTTGAGTGCACACATTGACAACCGTTCTGTTAGATAGCTGCGTTTTGGATTTAGAAGCAGTTATTTCCCTGTGTTTACTGCCGTTTCTTCCATATGCCGGTAATGGGCTGAAAACGCCTGCTTTGGGACTCTGCAGAGAAGATGTTTGCAGACTGCTGAATCCACACACGGGTTTAACTCTGGAAGTTGAGTGCACACATTGACAACCGTTCTGTTAGATAGCTGCGTTTTGGATTTAGAAGCAGATATTTCCCTGGGCTTACTGCTGTTTCTTCCATATGCCGGTAATGGGCTGAAAACGCCTGTTTTGGGACTCTGCAGAGAAAGTCTCTGCAGACTGCTGAATCCACACACGGGTTTAACTCTGGAAGTTGAGTGCACACATTGACAACCGTTCTGTTAGATAGCTGCGTTTTGGATTTAGAAGCAGATATTTCCCTGTGCTTACTGCTGTTTCTTCCATATGCCGGTAATGGGCTGAAAACGCCTGTTTTGGGACTCTGCAGAGAAAGTCTCTGCAGACTGCTGAATCCACACACGGGTTTAACTCTGGAAGTTGAGTGCACACATTGACAACCGTTCTGTTAGATAGCTGCGTTTTGGATTTAGAAGCAGATATTTCCCTGTGCTTACTGCTGTTTCTTCCATATGCCGGTAATGGGCTGAAAACGCCTGTTTTGGGACTCTGCAGAGAAAGTCTCTGCAGACTGCTGAATCCACACACGGGTTTAACTCTGGAAGTTGAGTGCACACATTGACAACCGTTCTGTTAGATAGCTGCGTTTTGGATTTAGAAGCAGATATTTCCCTGTGCTTACTGCTGTTTCTTCCATATGCCGGTAATGGGCTGAAAACGCCTGTTTTGGGACTCTGCAGAGAAAGTCTCTGCAGACTGCTGAATCCACACACGGGTTTAACTCTGGAAGTTGAGTGCACACATTGACAACCGTTCTGTTAGATAGCTGCGTTTTGGATTTAGAAGCAGATATTTCCCTGTGCTTACTGCTGTTTCTTCCATATGCCGGTAATGGGCTGAAAACGCCTGTTTTGGGACAGTGCAGAGAAAGTCTCTGCAGACTGCTGAATCCACACACAGGTTTAACTCTGGAAGTTGAGTGCACACATTGACAACCGTTCTGTTAGATAGCTGCGTTTTGGATTTAGAAGCAGATATTTCCCTGTGCTTACTGCTGTTTCTTCCATATGCCGGTAATGGGCTGAAAACGCCTGTTTGGGGACTCTGCAGAGAAAGTCTCTGCAGGCTGCTGAATCCACACACGGGTTTAACTCTGGAAGTTGAGTGCACACATTGACAACCGTTCTGTTAGATAGCTGCGTTTTGGATTTAGAAGCAGATATTTCCCTGTGCTTACTGCTGTTTCTTCCATATGCCGGTAATGGGCTGAAAACGCCTGTTTGGGGACTCTGCAGAGAAAGTCTCTGCAGACTGCTGAATCCACACACGGGTTTAACTCTGGAAGTTGAGTGCACACATTGACAACCGTTCTGTTAGATAGCTGCGTTTTGGATTTAGAAGCAGATATTTCCCTGTGCTTACTGCTGTTTCTTCCATATGCCGGTAATGGGCTGAAAACGCCTGTTTTGGGACTCTGCAGAGAAAGTCTCTGCAGACTGCTGAATCCACACACGGGTTTAACTCTGGAAGTTGAGTGCACACGTTGACAACCGTTCTGTTAGATAGCTGCGTTTTGGATTTAGAAGCAGATATTTCCCTGTGCTTACTGCTGTTTCTTCCATATGCCGGTAATGGGCTGAAAACGCCTGTTTGGGGACTCTGCAGAGAAAGTCTCTGCAGACTGCTGAATCCACACACGGGTTTAACTCTGGAAGTTGAGTGCACACATTGACAACCGTTCTGTTAGATAGCTGCGTTTTGGAATTAGAAGCAGATATTTCCCTGTGCTTACTGCTGTTTCTTCCATATGCCGGTAATGGGCTGAAAACGCCTGTTTTGGGACTCTGCAGAGAAAGTGTTTGCAGACTGCTGAATCCACACACGGGTTTAACTCTGGAAGTTGAGTGCACACATTGACAACCGTTCTGTTAGATAGCTGTGTTTTGGATTTAGAAGCAGATATTTCCCTGTGCTTACTGCCGTTTCTTCCATATGCCGGTAATGGGCTGAAAACGCCTGTTCTGGTACTCTGCAGAGAAAGTGTTTGCAGACTGCTGAATCCACACATGGGTTTAACTCTGGAAGTTGAGTGCACACATTGACAACCGTTCTGTTAGATAGCTGCGTTTTGGATTTAGAAGCAGTTATTTCCCTGTGTTTACTGCCGTTTCTTCCATATGCCGGTAATGGGCTGAAAACGCCTGCTTTGGGACTCTGCAGAGAAGATGTTTGCAGACTGCTGAATCCACACACGGGTTTAACTCTGGAAGTTGAGTGCACACATTGACAACCGTTCTGTTAGATAGCTGCGTTTTGGATTTAGAAGCAGATATTTCCCTGTGCTTACTGCTGTTTCTTCCATATGCCGGTAATGGGCTGAAAACGCCTGTTTGGGGACTCTGCAGAGAAAGTCTCTGCAGACTGCTGAATCCACACACGGGTTTAACTCTGGAAGTTGAGTGCACACATTGACAACCGTTCTGTTAGATAGCTGCGTTTTGGATTTAGAAGCAGATATTTCCCTCTGCTTACTGCTGTTTCTTCCATATGCCGGTAATGGGCTGAAAACGCCTGTTTGGGGACTCTGCAGAGAAAGTGTTTGCAGACTGCTGAATCCACACACGGGTTTAACTCTGGAAGTTGAGTGCACACATTGACAACCGTTCTGTTAGATAGCTGCGTTTTGGATTTAGAAGCAGATATTTCCCTGGGCTTACTGCTGTTTCTTCCATATGCCGGTAATGGGCTGAAAACGCCTGTTTTGGGACAGTGCAGAGAAAGTCTCTGCAGACTGCTGAATCCACACACGGGTTTAACTCTGGAAGTTGAGTGCACACATTGACAACCGTTCTGTTAGATAGCTGCGTTTTGGATTTAGAAGCAGATATTTCCCTGTGCTTACTGCTGTTTCTTCCATATGCCGGTAATGGGCTGAAAACGCCTGTTATGGGACTCTGCAGAGAAAGTCTCTGCAGACTGCTGAATCCACACACGGGTTTAACTCTGGAAGTTGAGTGCACACATTGACAACCGTTCTGTTAGATAGCTGCGTTTTGGATTTAGAAGCAGATATTTCCCTGTGCTTACTGCTGTTTCTTCCATATGCCGGTAATGGGCTGAAAACGCCTGTTTTGGGACTCTGCAGAGAAAGTCTCTGCAGACTGCTGAATCCACACACGGGTTTAACTCTGGAAGTTGAGTGCACACATTGACAACCGTTCTGTTAGATAGCTGCATTTTGGATTTAGAAGCAGATATTTCCCTGTGCTTACTGCTGTTTCTTCCATATGCCGGTAATGGGCTGAAAACGCCTGTTTTGGGACTCTGCAGAGAAAGTCTCTGCAGACTGCTGAATCCACACACGGGTTTAACTCTGGAAGTTGAGTGCACACATTGACAACCGTTCTGTTAGATAGCTGCGTTTTGGATTTAGAAGCAGATATTTCCCTGTGCTTACTGCTGTTTCTTCCATATGCCGGTAATGGGCTGAAAACGCCTGTTTTGGGACAGTGCAGAGAAAGTCTCTGCAGACTGCTGAATCCACACACCGGTTTAACTCTGGAAGTTGAGTGCACACATTGACAACCGTTCTGTTAGATAGCTGCGTTTTGGATTTAGAAGCAGATATTTCCCTGTGCTTACTGCTGTTTCTTCCATATGCCGGTAATGGGCTGAAAACGCCTGTTTTGGGACTCTGCAGAGAAAGTCTCTGCAGACTGCTGAATCCACACACGGGTTTAACTCTGGAAGTTGAGTGCACACATTGACAACCGTTCTGTTAGATAGCTGCATTTTGGATTTAGAAGCAGATATTTCCCTGTGCTTACTGCTGTTTCTTCCATATGCTGGTAATGGGCTGAAAACGCCTGTTTTGGGACTCTGCAGAGAAAGTCTCTGCAGACTGCTGAATCCACACACGGGTTTAACTCTGGAAGTTGAGTGCACACATTGACAACCGTTCTGTTAGATAGCTGCGTTTTGGATTTAGAAGCAGATATTTCCCTGTGCTTACGGCTGTTTCTTCCATATGCCGGTAATGGGCTGAAAACGCCTGTTTTGGGACAGTGCAGAGAAAGTCTCTGCAGACTGCTGAATCCACACACAGGTTTAACTCTGGAAGTTGAGTGCACACATTGACAACCGTTCTGTTAGATAGCTGCGTTTTGGATTTAGAAGCAGATATTTCCCTGTGCTTACTGCTGTTTCTTCCATATGCCGGTAATGGGCTGAAAACGCCTGTTTGGGGACTCTGCAGAGAAAGTCTCTGCAGGCTGCTGAATCCACACACGGGTTTAACTCTGGAAGTTGAGTGCACACATTGACAACCGTTCTGTTAGATAGCTGCGTTTTGGATTTAGAAGCAGATATTTCCCTGTGCTTACTGCTGTTTCTTCCATATGCCGGTAATGGGCTGAAAACGCCTGTTTTGGGACTCTGCAGAGAAAGTCTCTGCAGACTGCTGAATCCACACACGGGTTTAACTCTGGAAGTTGAGTGCACACATTGACAACCGTTCTGTTAGATAGCTGCGTTTTGGATTTAGAAGCAGATATTTCCCTGTGCTTACTGCTGTTTCTTCCATATGCCGGTAATGGGCTGAAAACGCCTGTTTTGGGACTCTGCAGAGAAAGTCTCTGCAGACTGCTGAATCCACACACGGGTTTAACTCTGGAAGTTGAGTGCACACATTGACAACCGTTCTGTTAGATAGCTGCGTTTTGGATTTAGAAGCAGATATTTCCCTCTGCTTACTGCTGTTTCTTCCATATGCCGGTAATGGGCTGAAAACGCCTGTTTGGGGACTCTGCAGAGAAAGTGTTTGCAGACTGCTGAATCCACACACGGGTTTAACTCTGGAAGTTGAGTGCACACATTGACAACCGTTCTGTTAGATAGCTGCGTTTTGGATTTAGAAGCAGATATTTCCCTGGGCTTACTGCTGTTTCTTCCATATGCCGGTAATGGGCTGAAAACGCCTGTTTTGGGACAGTGCAGAGAAAGTCTCTGCAGACTGCTGAATCCACACACGGGTTTAACTCTGGAAGTTGAGTGCACACATTGACAACCGTTCTGTTAGATAGCTGCGTTTTGGATTTAGAAGCAGATATTTCCCTGTGCTTACTGCTGTTTCTTCCATATGCCGGTAATGGGCTGAAAACGCCTGTTTTGGGACTCTGCAGAGAAAGTCTCTGCAGACTGCTGAATCCACACACGGGTTTAACTCTGGAAGTTGAGTGCACACATTGACAACCGTTCTGTTAGATAGCTGCGTTTTGGATTTAGAAGCAGATATTTCCCTGTGCTTACTGCTGTTTCTTCCATATGCCGGTAATGGGCTGAAAACGCCTGTTTTGGGACTCTGCAGAGAAAGTCTCTGCAGACTGCTGAATCCACACACGGGTTTAACTCTGGAAGTTGAGTGCACACATTGACAACCGTTCTGTTAGATAGCTGCATTTTGGATTTAGAAGCAGATATTTCCCTGTGCTTACTGCTGTTTCTTCCATATGCCGGTAATGGGCTGAAAACGCCTGTTTTGGGACTCTGCAGAGAAAGTCTCTGCAGACTGCTGAATCCACACACGGGTTTAACTCTGGAAGTTGAGTGCACACATTGACAACCGTTCTGTTAGATAGCTGCGTTTTGGATTTAGAAGCAGATATTTCCCTGTGCTTACTGCTGTTTCTTCCATATGCCGGTAATGGGCTGAAAACGCCTGTTTTGGGACAGTGCAGAGAAAGTCTCTGCAGACTGCTGAATCCACACACCGGTTTAACTCTGGAAGTTGAGTGCACACATTGACAACCGTTCTGTTAGATAGCTGCGTTTTGGATTTAGAAGCAGATATTTCCCTGTGCTTACTGCTGTTTCTTCCATATGCCGGTAATGGGCTGAAAACGCCTGTTTTGGGACTCTGCAGAGAAAGTCTCTGCAGACTGCTGAATCCACACACGGGTTTAACTCTGGAAGTTGAGTGCACACATTGACAACCGTTCTGTTAGATAGCTGCATTTTGGATTTAGAAGCAGATATTTCCCTGTGCTTACTGCTGTTTCTTCCATATGCCGGTAATGGGCTGAAAACGCCTGTTTTGGGACTCTGCAGAGAAAGTCTCTGCAGACTGCTGAATCCACACACGGGTTTAACTCTGGAAGTTGAGTGCACACATTGACAACCGTTCTGTTAGATAGCTGCGTTTTGGATTTAGAAGCAGATATTTCCCTGTGCTTACTGCTGTTTCTTCCATATGCCGGTAATGGGCTGAAAACGCTGTTTTGGGACAGTGCAGAGAAAGTCTCTGCAGACTGCTGAATCCACACACAGGTTTAACTCTGGAAGTTGAGTGCACACATTGACAACCGTTCTGTTAGATAGCTGCGTTTTGGATTTAGAAGCAGATATTTCCCTGTGCTTACTGCTGTTTCTTCCATATGCCGGTAATGGGCTGAAAACGCCTGTTTGGGGACTCTGCAGAGAAAGTCTCTGCAGGCTGCTGAATCCACACACGGGTTTAACTCTGGAAGTTGAGTGCACACATTGACAACCGTTCTGTTAGATAGCTGCGTTTTGGATTTAGAAGCAGATATTTCCCTGTGCTTACTGCTGTTTCTTCCATATGCCGGTAATGGGCTGAAAACGCCTGTTTTGGGACTCTGCAGAGAAAGTCTCTGCAGACTGCTGAATCCACACACGGGTTTAACTCTGGAAGTTGAGTGCACACATTGACAACCGTTCTGTTAGATAGCTGCGTTTTGGATTTAGAAGCAGATATTTCCCTGTGCTTACTGCTGTTTCTTCCATATGCCGGTAATGGGCTGAAAACGCCTGTTTTGGGACTCTGCAGAGAAAGTCTCTGCAGACTGCTGAATCCACACACGGGTTTAACTCTGGAAGTTGAGTGCACACATTGACAACCGTTCTGTTAGATAGCTGCGTTTTGGATTTAGAAGCAGATATTTCCCTGTGCTTACTGCTGTTTCTTCCATATGCCGGTAATGGGCTGAAAACGCCTGTTTGGGGACTCTGCAGAGAAAGTCTCTGCAGACTGCTGAATCCACACACGGGTTTAACTCTGGAAGTTGAGTGCACACATTGACAACCGTTCTGTTAGATAGCTGCGTTTTGGATTTAGAAGCAGATATTTCCCTGTGCTTACTGCTGTTTCTTCCATATGCCGGTAATGGGCTGAAAACGCCTGTTTTGGGACTCTGCAGAGAAAGTCTCTGCAGACTGCCGAATCCACACACGGGTTTAACTCTGGAAGCTGAGTGCACACATTGACAACCGTTCTGTTAGATCGCTGCGTTTTGGATTTAGAAGCAGATATTTCCCTGTGCTTACTGCTGTTTCTTCCATATGCCGGTAATGGGCTGAAAACGCCTGTTTTGGGACTCTGCAGAGAAAGTCTCTGCAGACTGCTGAATCCACACACGGGTTTAACTCTGGAAGTTGAGTGCACACATTGACAACCGTTCTGTTAGATAGCTGCGTTTTGGATTTAGAAGCAGATATTTCCCTGTGCTTACTGCTGTTTCTTCCATATGCCGGTAATGGGCTGAAAACGCCTGTTTGGGGACTCTGCAGAGAAAGTCTCTGCAGACTGCTGAATCCACACACGGGTTTAACTCTGGAAGTTGAGTGCACACATTGACAACTGTTCTGTTAGATAGCTGCGTTTTGGATTTAGAAGCAGATATTTCCCTGTGCTTACTGCTGTTTCTTCCATATGCCGGTAATGGGCTGAAAACGCCTGTTTTGGGACTCTGCAGAGAAAGTCTCTGCAGACTGCTGAATCCACACACGGGTTTAACTCTGGAAGTTGAGTGCACACATTGACAACCGTTCTGTTAGATAGCTGCGTTTTGGATTTAGAAGCAGATATTTCCCTGTGCTTACTGCTGTTTCTTCCATATGCCGGTAATGGGCTGAAAACGCCTGTTTGGGGACTCTGCAGAGAAAGTCTCTGCAGACTGCTGAATCCACACACGGGTTTAACTCTGGAAGTTGAGTGCACACATTGACAACCGTTCTGTTAGATAGCTGCGTTTTGGATTTAGAAGCAGATATTTCCCTGTGCTTACTGCTGTTTCTTCCATATGCCGGTAATGGGCTGAAAACGCCTGTTTTGGGACTCTGCAGAGAAAGTCTCTGCAGGCTGCTGAACCCACACACGGGTTTAACTCTGGAAGTTGAGTGCACACATTGACAACCGTTCTGTTAGATAGCTGCGTTTTGGATTTAGAAGCAGATATTTCCCTGTGCTTACTGCTGTTTCTTCCATATGCCGGTAATGGGCTGAAAACGCCTGTTTTGGGACTCTGCAGAGAAAGTCTCTGCAGGCTGCTGAATCCACACACGGGTTTAACTCTGGAAGTTGAGTGCACACGTTGACAACCGTTCTGTTAGATAGCTGCGTTTTGGATTTAGAAGCAGATATTTCCCTGTGCTTACTGCTGTTTCTTCCATATGCCGGTAATGGGCTGAAAACGCCTGTTTTGGGACTCTGCAGAGAAAGTCTCTGCAGACTGCTGAATCCACACACGGGTTTAACTCTGGAAGTTGAGTGCACACATTGACAACCGTTCTGTTAGATAGCTGCGTTTTGGATTTAGAAGCAGATATTTCCCTGTGCTTACTGCTGTTTCTTCCATATGCCGGTATTGGGCTGAAAACGCCTGTTTTGGGACTCTGCACAGAAAGTGTTTGCAGACTGCTGAATCCACACTCGGGTTTATCTCTGGAAGTTGAGTGCACGCATTGACAACCATTCAGTTAGATAGTTGCCTTTTGGTTTTAGAAGCAGTTATTTCTCTTTACAGCATATACTCTCATTCACTCTGGAATATCCAAACGCAGCTCCTAAAAGAAACGGGTTTCTAAGTATAATCAGATATTTCTCTTTACATCTTGTACCCCAGTACACTCTGATATATCCATACGCAGCTCCTGGATGAAACGTGTTTGTAACTCGCTGAATCTGTGCATATATTGAAGTCTCTTAGGTGAATGAACACACAGCAGAGGAGTTTGAAAAAAACATTTCTTCCATGTTATAGATGCACTGTTAACTGCTATTGCTTTTAGGCTGGTGTTTTCCTGGAAATGTTGGTTTTAGAATTTCCATATAAATGGTTTGTAAACTGCTGCTTAAGTGGAGCAGTTTAATTCGTTAAGTTGAATGCCCTCATTCACAATCATTCTGTTAGCTAGCTCCGTTTTGGTTTTAGAAGCCTGTGTTTCTAGTTACAGCATATACTCCCATTCATTCTGGAATAGCCAAACGCAGCTCCCAGAATAGACGTGTTTCTAAGTCGCTGAATCTAAACATAGATTCAACTCCCTTAGGTGAACGAACACACAGCACAGCAGTTTGAAAGAAACGTTTTATTTGAGTTTTAGACGCAGTCTTATTGCTATTTCTTAGAGGCCGGTATTTTGCTGGGAATGTCTGTTTTAGAATCTGCACAAAAATCTTTTCTAAACTGCTGCATAGAAACAACAGTTTATCTCAATAAGCTGAATGCACACAGTGACAACCATTCTGTTAGATGGCTCCGTGTTTGTTTTAGAACCAGATATTTCACTTTAAACCTTATACTCCAGTACACTCTGGAATATGCAAATGCAGCTCCTGGAAGAAACGTGTTTCTTACTCGCTGAATCTGAATATATACTCAAGACTCTTAGGTGAATGAACACAGAGCAGAGCATTTTGAAGAAAACGTTTCTTCTATGTTATAGATGCAGTCTTACTGCTACTTCTTTTAGGCTGGTGTTTTGCTGCAAATGTTGATTTTAGAATTTGCATATAAAGGGTTTCTAAACTGCTGCCTAAGAAGAGCAGATTAACCCTTTAAGTTGAATGCACACATTCACAACCATTCTGTTAGATAGCTCCGTTTTGGTTTTAGAAACAGATATTTCTCTTTACAGCATTTACTCCCATACACTCTGGAATATCGAAATGCAGCTCCTAGAATAAACGTGTTTCAAACTCGCTGAATCCAAACATAGATTCAACGACCTTTGGTGAACGAACACACTGCAGAGCAGTTTGAAAGAAACGTTCCCTCTGAGTTTTAGACGCAGTCTTACTGCTATTTCTTATAGGCCGGTATTTTGCTGGAAATGTCTGTTTGAGAATCTACACAGAAATGTTTTCTAAACTGCTGCATACAAACAGCAGTTTAGCTCAGTAAGTTGAATGCACACATTGACAACCATTCCATTAGATCATCCGTTTTTCTTTTGGAACGAGACATTTGTCTTTACATCTTATACTCCAGTATACTCTGGAATAGGCAAACACAGCTCCTGGAAGAAACGTGTTGCTAACTAGCTGAATCTGAACATATATTCAAGTCTCTTATATGAATGAACACACAGCAGAGCAGTTTGAAAACAGTTTCTTCCATGTTAAAGATGCAGTCTTACTGCTATTTCCTATAGGCTGGTGTTTTGCTGGAAAGGTCTGTATTTGCATATAAAGGGTTTCTAAAGTGCTGCATGAGAAGAGCAGTTTACCTCTTTAAGCCGAAGGCACACATTCACAACCACTCTGCTAGATAGATCCATTTTGGTTTTAGAAACAGATATTTCTCTTTACAGCATATACTCCCATTCAATCTGGAATATCCAAAGACAGCTCCTAGAATAAACGTGTTTCTATCTCGCTGAATCTAAACATAGAATCAACTCCCTTAGGCCAAAGAACACAAGGCCGAGCAGTTTGAAAGAAACGTTTCTTCTGAGTTTTAGACGCAGTCTTAATGCTCTTTCTTATATATGCCGGTACTGGGCCGGAAAGGCCTGTTTTGAGACTCTGCACAGAAAGGGTTGGAAACTGCTGAATCCACACACGGGTTTAACTCTGGAAGTTGAGTGCACACATTGACAACCGTTCTGTTAGATAGCTGCGTTTTGGATTTAGAAGCAGATATTTCCCTGTGCTTACTGCTGTTTCTTCCATATGCCGGTAATGGGCTGAAAACGCCTGTTTTGGGACTCTGCAGAGAAAGTCTCTGCAGACTGCTGAATCCACACACGGGTTTAACTCTGGAAGTTGAGTGCACACATTGACAACCGTTCTGTTAGATAGCTGCGTTTTGGATTTAGAAGCAGATATTTCCCTGTGCTTACTGCTGTTTCTTCCATATGCCGGTAATGGGCTGAAAACGCCTGTTTTGGGACTCTGCAGAGAAAGTCTCTGCAGACTGCTGAATCCACACACGGGTTTAACTCTGGAAGTTGAGTGCACACATTGACAACCGTTCTGTTAGATAGCTGCGTTTTGGATTTAGAAGCAGATATTTCCCTGTGCTTACTGCTGTTTCTTCCATATGCCGGTAATGGGCTGAAAACGCCTGTTTGGGGACTCTGCAGAGAAAGTCTCTGCAGACTGCTGAATCCACACACGGGTTTAACTCTGGAAGTTGAGTGCACACATTGACAACCGTTCTGTTAGATAGCTGCGTTTTGGATTTAGAAG
>NW_026989483.1:0-29833 GCF_030222135.1 Aotus nancymaae
TATGCCGGTAATGGGCTGAAAACGCCTGTTTTGGGACTCTTCAGAGAAAGTGTTTGCAGACTGCTGAATCCACACACGGGTTTAACTCTGGAAGTTGAGTGCACACATTGACAACCGTTCTGTTAGATAGCTGCGTTTTGGATTTAGAAGCAGATATTTCCCTGTGCTTACTGCTGTTTCTTCCATATGCCGGTAATGGGCTGAAAACGCCTGTTTTGGGACTCTGTAGAGAAAGTGTTTGCAGACTGCTGAATCCACACACGGGTTTAACTCTGGAAGTTGAGTGCACACATTGACAACCGTTCTGTTAGATAGCTGCGTTTTGGATTTACAAGCAGATATTTCCCTGTGCTTACTGCTGTTTCTTCCATATGCCGGTAATGGGCTGAAAACGCCTGTTTTGGGACTCTGCAGAGAAAGTGTTTGCAGACTGCTGAATCCACACACGGGCTTAACTCTGGAAGTTGAGTGCACACATTGACAACCGTTCTCTTAGATAGCTGCGTTTTGGATTTAGAAGCAGATATTTCCTTGTGCTTACTGCTGTTTCTTCCATATGCCGGTAATGGGCTGAAAACGCCTGTTTTGGGACTCTGCACAGAAAGTGTTTGCAGACTGCTGAATCCACACGCGGGTTTAACTCTGGAAGTTGAGTGAACACATTGACAACCGTTCTGTTAGATAGCTGCGTTTTGGATTTAGAAGCAGATATTTCCCTGTGCTTACTGCTGTTTCTTCCAAATGACGGTAATGGGCTGAAAACGCCTGTTTTGGGACTCTGCAGAGAAACTGTTTGCAGACTGCTGAATCCTCACACGGGTTTAACTCTGGAAGTTGAGTGCACACATTGACAACCGTTCTGTTAGATAGCTGCGTTTTGGATTTAGAAGCAGATATTTCCCTGTGCTTACTGCTGTTTTTTCCATATGCCGGTTATGGGCTGAAAACGCCTGTTTTGGGACTCTGCAGAGAAAGTGTTTGCAGACTGCTGAATCCACACACGGGTTTAACTCTGGAAGTTGAGTGCACACATTGACAACCGTTCTGTTAGATAGCTGCGTTTTGGATTTACAAGCAGATATTTCCCTGTGCTTACTGCTGTTTCTTCCATATGCCGGTAATGGGCTGAAAACGCCTGTTTTGGGACTCTGCAGAGAAAGTGTTTGCAGACTGCTGAATCCACACACGGGTTTAACTCTGGAAGTTGAGTGCACACATTGACAACCGTTCTGTTAGATAGCTGCGTTTTGGATTTAGAAGCAGATATTTCCCTGTGCTTACTGCTGTTTCTTCCATATGCCGGTAATGGGCTGAAAACGCCTCTTTTGGGACTATGCAGAGAAAGTGTTTAAGACTGCTGAATCCACACACGGGTTTAACTCTGGAAGTTGAGTGCACACATTGACAACCGTTCTGTTAGATAGCTGCGTTTTGGATTTAGAAGCTGATATTTCCCTGTGCTTACTGCTGTTTCTTCCATATGCGGGTAATGGGCTGAAAACGCCTGTTTTGGGACTCTGCAGAGAAAGTGTTTGCAGACTGCTGAATCCACACACGGGTTTAACTCTGGAAGTTGAGTGCACACATTGACAACCGTTCTGTTAGATAGCTGCGTTTTGGATTTAGAAGCAGATATTTCCCTGTGCTTACTGCTGTTTCTTCCATATGCCGGTAATGGGCTGAAAACGCCTGTTTTGGGACTCTGCACAGAAAATGTTTGCAGACTGCTGAATCCACACCCGGGTTTAACTCTGGAAGTTGAGTGAACACATTGACAACCGTTCTGTTAGATAGCTGCGTTTTGGATTTAGAAGCTGATATTTCCCTGTGCTTACTGCTGTTTCTTCCATATGCCGGTAATGGGCTGAAAACGCCTGTTTTGGGACTTTGCAGAGAAAGTGTTTGCAGACTGCTGAATCCACACATGGGTTTAACTCTGGAAGTTGAGTGCACACATTGACAACCGTTCTGTTAGATAGCTGCGTTTTGGATTTAGAAGCAGATATTTCCCTGTGCTTACTGCTGTTTCTTCCATATGCCGGTAATGGGCTGAAAACGCCTGTTTTGGGACTCTGCAGAGAAAGTGTTTTCAGACTGCTGAATCCACACACGGGTTTAACTCTGGAAGTTGAGTGCACACATTGACAACCGTTCTGTTAGATAGCTGCGTTTTGGATTTAGAAGCAGATATTTCCCTGTGCTTACTGCTGTTTCTTCCATATGCCGGTAATGGGCTGAAAACGCCTCTTTTGGGACTCTGCAGAGAAAGTGTTTTAAGACTGCTGAATCCACACACGGGTTTAACTCTGGAAGTTGAGTGCACACATTGACAACCGTTCTGTTAGATAGCTGCGTTTTGGATTTAGAAGCTGATATTTCCCTGTACTTACTGCTGTTTCTTCCATATGCCGGTAATGGGCTGAAAACGCCTGTTTTGGGACTCTGCAGAGAAAGTGTTTGCAGACTGCTGAATCCACACACGGGTTTAACTCTGGAAGTTGAGTGCACACATTGACAACCGTTCTGTTAGATAGCTGCGTTTTGGATTTAGAAGCAGATATTTCCCTGTGCTTACTGCTGTTTCTTCCAAATGCCGGTAATGGGCTGAAAACGCCTGTTTTGGGACTCTGCACAGAAAGTGTTTGCAGACTGCTGAATCCACACACGGGTTTAACTCTGGAAGTTGAGTGAACACATTGACAACCGTTCTGTTAGATAGCTGCGTTTTGGATTTAGAAGCTGATATTTCCCTGTGCTTACTGCTGTTTCTTCCATATGCCGGTACTGGGCTGAAAACGCCTGTTTTGGGACTCTGCAGAGAAAGTGTTTGCAGACTGCTGAATCCACACACGGGTTTAACTCTGGAAGTTGAGTGCACACATTGACAACCGTTCTGTTAGATAGCTGCGTTTTGGATTTAGAAGCTGATATTTCCCTGTGCTTACTGCTGTTTCTTCCATATGCCGGTAATGGGCTGAAAACGCCTGTTTTGGGACTCTGCAGAGAAAGTGTTTGCAGACTGCTGAATCCACACACGGGTTTAACTCTGGAAGTTGAGTGCACACATTGACAACCGTTCTGTTAGATAGCTGCGTTTTGGATTTAGAAGCAGATATTTCCCTGTGCTTACTGCTGTTTCTTCCATATGCCGGTAATGGGCTGAAAACGCCTGTTTTGGGACTCTGCACAGAAAGTGTTTGCAGACTGCTGAATCCACACACGGGTTTAACTCTGGAAGTTGAGTGAACACATTGACAACCGTTCTGTTAGATAGCTGCGTTTTGGATTTAGAAGCAGATATTTCCCTGTGCTTACTGCTGTTTCTTCCAAATGCCGGTAATGGGATGAAAACGCCTGTTTTGGGACTCTGCAGAGAAAGTGTTTGCAGACTGCTGAATCCTCACACGGGTTTAACTCTGGAAGTTGAGTGCACACATTGACAACCGTTCTGTTAGATAGCTGCGTTTTGGATTTAGAAGCAGATATTTCCCTGTGCTTACTGCTGTTTTTTCCATATGCCGGTTATGGGCTGAAAACGCCTGTTTTGGGACTCTGCAGAGAAAGTGTTTGCAGACTGCTGAATCCACACACGGGTTTAACTCTGGAAGTTGAGTGCACACATTGACAACCGTTCTGTTAGATAGCTGCGTTTTGGATTTAGAAGCAGATATTTCCCTGTGCTTACTGCTGTTTCTTCCATATGCCGGTAATGGGTTATAAACGCCTGTTTTGGGACACTGCAGAGAAAGTGTTTGCAGACTGCTGAATCCACACACAGGTTTAACTCTGGAAGTTGAGTGCACACATTGACAACCGTTCTGTTAGATAGCTGCGTTTTGGATTTAGAAGCTGATATTTCCCTGTGCTTACTGCTGTTTCTTCCATATGCCGGTAATGGGCTGAAAACGCCTGTTTTGGGACTCTGCACAGAAAGTGTTTTAAGACTGCTGAATCCACACACGGGTTTAACTCTGGAAGTTGAGTGCACACATTGACAACCGTTCTGTTAGATAGCTGCGTTTTGGATTTAGAAGCAGATATTTCCCGGTGCTTACTGCTGTTTCTTCCATATGCCGGTAATGGGCTGAAAACGCCTGTTTTGGGACTCTGCAGAGAAAGTGTTTGCAGACTGCTGAATCCACACACGGGTTTAACTCTGGAAGTTGAGTGCACACATTGACAACCGTTCTGTTAGATAGCTGCGTTTTGGATTTAGAAGCAGATATTTCCCTGTGCTTGCTGCTGTTTCTTCCATATGCCGGTAATGGGCTGAAAACGCCTGTTTTGGGACTCTGCAGGGAAAGTGTTTGCAGACTGCTGAATCCACACACGGTTTTAACTCTGGAAGTTGAGTGCACACATTGACAACCGTTCTGTTAGATAGCTGCGTTTTGGATTTAGAAGCAGATATTTCCCTGTGCTTACTGCTGTTTCTTCCATATGCCGGTAATGGGCTGAAATCGCCTGTTTTGGGACTCTGCAGAGAAAGTGTTTGCAGACTGCTGAATCCACACACAGGTTTAACTCTGGAAGTTGAGTGCACACATTGACAACCGTTCTGTTAGATAGCTGCGTTTTGGATTTAAAAGCTGATATTTCCCTGTGCTTACTGCTGTTTCTTCCATATGCCGGTAATGGGCTGAAAACGCCTGTTTTGGGACTCTGCAGAGAAAGTGTTTGCAGACTGCTGAATCCACACACGGGTTTAACTCTGGAAGTTGAGTGCACACATTGACAACCGTTCTGTTAGATAGCTGCGTTTTGGATTTAGAAGCAGATATTTCCCTGTGCTTACTGCTGTTTCTTCCATATGCCGGTAATGGGCTGAAAACGCCTGTTTTGGGACTCTGTAGAGAAAGTGTTTGCAGACTGCTGAATCCACACACGGGTTTAACTCTGGAAGTTGAGTGCACACATTGACAACCGTTCTGTTAGATAGCTGCGTTTTGGATTTACAAGCAGATATTTCCCTGTGCTTACTGCTGTTTCTTCCATATGCCGGTAATGGGCTGAAAACGCCTGTTTTGGGACTCTGCAGAGAAAGTGTTTGCAGACTGCTGAATCCACACACGGGCTTAACTCTGGAAGTTGAGTGCACACATTGACAACCGTTCTCTTAGATAGCTGCGTTTTGGATTTAGAAGCAGATATTTCCCTGTGCTTACTGCTGTTTCTTCCATATGCCGGTAATGGGCTGAAAACGCCTGTTTTGGGACTCTGCACAGAAAGTGTTTGCAGACTGCTGAATCCACACGCGGGTTTAACTCTGGAAGTTGAGTGAACACATTGACAACCGTTCTGTTAGATAGCTGCGTTTTGGATTTAGAAGCAGATATTTCCCTGTGCTTACTGCTGTTTCTTCCAAATGACGGTAATGGGCTGAAAACGCCTGTTTTGGGACTCTGCAGAGAAACTGTTTGCATACTGCTGAATCCTCACACGGGTTTAACTCTGGAAGTTGAGTGCACACATTGACAACCGTTCTGTTAGATAGCTGCGTTTTGGATTTAGAAGCAGATATTTCCCTGTGCTTACTGCTGTTTTTTCCATATGCCGGTTATGGGCTGAAAACGCCTGTTTTGGGACTCTGCAGAGAAAGTGTTTGCAGACTGCTGAATCCACACACGGGTTTAACTCTGGAAGTTGAGTGCACACATTGACAACCGTTCTGTTAGATAGCTGCGTTTTGGATTTACAAGCAGATATTTCCCTGTGCTTACTGCTGTTTCTTCCATATGCCGGTAATGGGCTGAAAACGCCTGTTTTGGGACTCTGCAGAGAAAGTGTTTGCAGACTGCTGAATCCACACACGGGTTTAACTCTGGAAGTTGAGTGCACACATTGACAACCGTTCTGTTAGATAGCTGCGTTTTGGATTTAGAAGCAGATATTTCCCTGTGCTTACTGCTGTTTCTTCCATATGCCGGTAATGGGCTGAAAACGCCTCTTTTGGGACTATGCAGAGAAAGTGTTTAAGACTGCTGAATCCACACACGGGTTTAACTCTGGAAGTTGAGTGCACACATTGACAACCGTTCTGTTAGATAGCTGCGTTTTGGATTTAGAAGCTGATATTTCCCTGTGCTTACTGCTGTTTCTTCCATATGCGGGTAATGGGCTGAAAACGCCTGTTTTGGGACTCTGCAGAGAAAGTGTTTGCAGACTGCTGAATCCACACACGGGTTTAACTCTGGAAGTTGAGTGCACACATTGACAACCGTTCTGTTAGATAGCTGCGTTTTGGATTTAGAAGCAGATATTTCCCTGTGCTTACTGCTGTTTCTTCCATATGCCGGTAATGGGCTGAAAACGCCTGTTTTGGGACTCTGTAGAGAAAGTGTTTGCAGACTGCTGAATCCACACACGGGTTTAACTCTGGAAGTTGAGTGCACACATTGACAACCGTTCTGTTAGATAGCTGCGTTTTGGATTTACAAGCAGATATTTCCCTGTGCTTACTGCTGTTTCTTCCATATGCCGGTAATGGGCTGAAAACGCCTGTTTTGGGACTCTGCAGAGAAAGTGTTTGCAGACTGCTGAATCCACACACGGGCTTAACTCTGGAAGTTGAGTGCACACATTGACAACCGTTCTCTTAGATAGCTGCGTTTTGGATTTAGAAGCAGATATTTCCCTGTGCTTACTGCTGTTTCTTCCATATGCCGGTAATGGGCTGAAAACGCCTGTTTTGGGACTCTGCACAGAAAGTGTTTGCAGACTGCTGAATCCACACGCGGGTTTAACTCTGGAAGTTGAGTGAACACATTGACAACCGTTCTGTTAGATAGCTGCGTTTTGGATTTAGAAGCAGATATTTCCCTGTGCTTACTGCTGTTTCTTCCATATGCCGGTAATGGGCTGAAAACGCCTGTTTTGGGACTCTGCAGAGAAAGTGTTTGCAGACTGCTGAATCCACACACGGGTTTAACTCTGGAAGTTGAGTGCACACATTGACAACCGTTCTGTTAGATAGCTGCGTTTTGGATTTAGAAGCAGATATTTCCCTGTGCTTATTGCTGTTTCTTCCATATGCCGGTAATGGGCTGAAAACGCCTGTATTGGGACTCTGCAGAGAAAGTGTTTGCAGACTGCTGAATCCACACACGGGTTTAACTCTGGAAGTTGAGTGCACACATTGACAACCGTTCTGTTAGATAGCTGCGTTTTGGATTTACAAGCAGATATTTCCCTGTGCTTACTGCTGTTTCTTCCATATGCCGGTAATGGGCTGAAAACGCCTGTTTTGGGACTCTGCAGAGAAAGTGTTTGCAGACTGCTGAATCCACACACAGGTTTAACTCTGGAAGTTGAGTGCACACATTGACAACCGTTCTGTTAGATAGCTGCGTTTTGGATTTAGAAGCTGATATTTCCCTGTGCTTACTGCTGTTTCTTCCATATGCCGGTAATGGGCTGAAAACGCCTGTTTTGGGACTCTGCAGAGAAAGTGTTTGCAGACTGCTGAATCCACACACGGGTTTAACTCTGGAAGTTGAGTGCACACATTGACAACCGTTCTGTTAGATAGCTGCGTTTTGGATTTAGAAGCAGATATTTCCCTGTGCTTACTGCTGTTTCTTCCATATGCCGGTAATGGGCTGAAAACGCCTCTTTTGGGACTCTGCAGAGAAAGTGTTTGCAGACTGCTGAATCCACACACGGGTTTAACTCTGGAAGTTGAGTGCACACATTGACAACCGTTCTGTTAGATAGCTGCGTTTTGGATTTAGAAGCTGATATTTCCCTGTGCTTACTGCTGTTTCTTCCATATGCGGGTAATGGGCTGAAAACGCCTGTTTTGGGACTCTGCAGAGAAAGTGTTTGCAGACTGCTGAATCCACACACGGGTTTAACTCTGGAAGTTGAGTGCACACATTGACAACCGTTCTGTTAGATAGCTGCGTTTTGGATTTAGAAGCAGATATTTCCCTGTGCTTACTGCTGTTTCTTCCAAATGCCGGTAATGGGCTGAAAACGCCTGTTTTGGGACTCTGCACAGAAAGTGTTTGCAGACTGCTGAATCCACACACGGGTTTAACTCTGGAAGTTGAGTGCACACATTGACAACCGTTCTGTTAGATAGCTGCGTTTTGGATTTAGAAGCTGATATTTCCCTGTGCTTACTGCTGTTTCTTCCATATGCCGGTAATGGGCTGAAAACGCCTGTTTTGGGACTCTGCAGAGAAAGTGTTTGCAGACTGCTGAATCCACACACGGGTTTAACTCTGGAAGTTGAGTGCACACATTGACAACCGTTCTGTTACATAGCTGCGTTTTGGATTTAGAAGCTGATATTTCCCTGTGCTTACTGCTGTTTCTTCCATATGCCGGTAATGGGCTGAAAACGCCTGTTTTGGGACTCTGCAGAGAAAGTGTTTGCAGACTGCTGAATCCACACACGGGTTTAACTCTGGAAGTTGAGTGCACACATTGTCAACCGTTCTGTTAGATAGCTGCGTTTTGGATTTAGAAGCAGATATTTCCCTGTGCTTACTGCTGTTTCTTCCAAATGCCGG
The DNA here is from genome assembly GCF_030222135.1 of Aotus nancymaae. Lineage (NCBI taxonomy): Eukaryota > Metazoa > Chordata > Mammalia > Primates > Aotidae > Aotus > Aotus nancymaae. The sequence goes on from NW_026989483.1 coordinate 8,517, forward strand.
TAATGGGCTGAAAACGCCTGTTTTGGGACTCTGCACAGAAAATGTTTGCAGACTGCTGAATCCACATACCGGTTAAACTCTGGAAGTTGAGTGCACACATTGACAACCGTTCTGTTAGATAGCTGCGTTTTGGATTTACAAGCAGATATTTCCCTGTGCTTACTGCTGTTTCTTCCATATGCCGGTAATGGGCTGAAAACGCCTGTTTTGGGACTCTGCAGAGAAAGTGTTTGCAGACTGCTGAATCCACACACGGGTTTAACTCTGGAAGTTGAGTGCACACATTGACAACCGTTCTGTTAGATAGCTGCGTTTTGGATTTAGAAGCAGATATTTCCCTGTGCTTACTGCTGTTTCTTCCATATGCCGGTAATGGGTTAAAAACGCCTGTTTTGGGACACTGCAGAGAAAGTGTTTGCAGACTGCTGAATCCACACACGGGTTTAACTCTGGAAGTTGAGTGCACACATTGACAACCGTTCTGTTAGATAGCTGCGTTTTGGATTTAGAAGCTGATATTTCCCTGTGCTTACTGCTGTTTCTTCCATATGCCGGTAATGGGCTGAAAACGCCTGTTTTGGGACTCTGCAGAGAAAGTGTTTGCAGACTGCTGAATCCACACACGGGTTTAACTCTGGAAGTTGAGTGCACACATTGACAACCGTTCTGTTAGATAGCTGCGTTTTGGATTTAGAAGCAGATATTTCCCTGTGCTTACTGCTGTTTCTTCCATATGCCGGTAATGGGCTGAAAACGCCTGTTTTGGGACTCTGCAGAGAAAGTGTTTGCAGACTGCTGAATCCACACACGGGTTAAACTCTGGAAGTTGAGTGCACACATTGACAACCGTTCTGTTAGATAGCTGCGTTTTGGATTTAGAAGCAGATATTTCCCTGTGCTTACTGCTGTTTCTTCCATATGCCGGTAATGGGCTGAAAACGCCTGTTTTGGGACTATGCAGAGAAAGTGTTTTAAGACTGCTGAATCCACACACGGGTTTAACTCTGGAAGTTGAGTGCACACATTGACAACCGTTCTGTTAGATAGCTGCGTTTTGGATTTAGAAGCTGATATTTCCCTGTGCTTACTGCTGTTTCTTCCATATGCGGGTAATGGGCTGAAAACGCCTGTTTTGGGACTCTGCAGAGAAAGTGTTTGCAGACTGCTGAATCCACACACGGGTTTAACTCTGGAAGTTGAGTGCACACATTGACAACCGTTCTGTTAGATAGCTGCGTTTTGGATTTAGAAGCAGATATTTCCCTGTGCTTACTGCTGTTTCTTCCAAATGCCGGTAATGGGCTGAAAACGCCTGTTTTGGGACTCTGCACAGAAAGTGTTTGCAGACTGCTGAATCCACACACGGGTTTAACTCTGGAAGTTGAGTGCACACATTGACAACCGTTCTGTTAGATAGCTGCGTTTTGGATTTAGAAGCTGATATTTCCCTGTGCTTACTGCTGTTTCTTCCATATGCCGGTAATGGGCTGAAAACGCCTGTTTTGGGACTCTGCAGAGAAAGTGTTTGCAGACTGCTGAATCCACACACGGGTTTAACTCTGGAAGTTGAGTGCACACATTGACAACCGTTCTGTTACATAGCTGCGTTTTGGATTTAGAAGCTGATATTTCCCTGTGCTTACTGCTGTTTCTTCCATATGCCGGTAATGGGCTGAAAACGCCTGTTTTGGGACTCTGCAGAGAAAGTGTTTGCAGACTGCTGAATCCACACACGGGTTTAACTCTGGAAGTTGAGTGCACACATTGTCAACCGTTCTGTTAGATAGCTGCGTTTTGGATTTAGAAGCAGATATTTCCCTGTGCTTACTGCTGTTTCTTCCAAATGCCGGTAATGGGCTGAAAACGCCTGTTTTGGGACTCTGCACAGAAAATGTTTGCAGACTGCTGAATCCACATACCGGTTAAACTCTGGAAGTTGAGTGCACACATTGACAACCGTTCTGTTAGATAGCTGCGTTTTGGATTTACAAGCAGATATTTCCCTGTGCTTACTGCTGTTTCTTCCATATGCCGGTAATGGGCTGAAAACGCCTGTTTTGGGACTCTGCAGAGAAAGTGTTTGCAGACTGCTGAATCCACACACGGGTTTAACTCTGGAAGTTGAGTGCACACATTGACAACCGTTCTGTTAGATAGCTGCGTTTTGGATTTAGAAGCAGATATTTCCCTGTGCTTACTGCTGTTTCTTCCATATGCCGGTAATGGGTTAAAAACGCCTGTTTTGGGACACTGCAGAGAAAGTGTTTGCAGACTGCTGAATCCACACACGGGTTTAACTCTGGAAGTTGAGTGCACACATTGACAACCGTTCTGTTAGATAGCTGCGTTTTGGATTTAGAAGCTGATATTTCCCTGTGCTTACTGCTGTTTCTTCCATATGCCGGTAATGGGCTGAAAACGCCTGTTTTGGGACTCTGCAGAGAAAGTGTTTGCAGACTGCTGAATCCACACACGGGTTTAACTCTGGAAGTTGAGTGCACACATTGACAACCGTTCTGTTAGATAGCTGCGTTTTGGATTTAGAAGCAGATATTTCCCTGTGCTTACTGCTGTTTCTTCCATATGCCGGTAATGGGCTGAAAACGCCTGTTTTGGGACTCTGCAGAGAAAGTGTTTGCAGACTGCTGAATCCACACACGGGTTAAACTCTGGAAGTTGAGTGCACACATTGACAACCGTTCTGTTAGATAGCTGCGTTTTGGATTTAGAAGCAGATATTTCCCTGTGCTTACTGCTGTTTCTTCCATATGCCGGTAATGGGCTGAAAACGCCTGTTTTGGGACTCTGCACAGAAAGTGTTTTCAGACTGCTGAATCCACACACGGGTTTAACTCTGGACGTTGAGTGCACACATTGACAACCGTTCTGTTAGATAGCTGCGTTTTGGATTTAGAAGCAGATATTTCCCTGTGCTTACTGCTGTTTCTTCCATATGCCGGTAATGGGCTGAAAACGCCTGTTTTGGGACTCTGCAGAGAAAGTGTTTGCAGACTGCTGAATCCACACACGGGTTTAACTCTGGAAGTTGAGTGCACACATTGACAACCGTTCTGTTAGATAGCTGCGTTTTGGATTTAGAAGCAGATATTTCCCTGTGCTTACTGCTGTTTCTTCCATATGCGGGTAATGGGCTGAAAACGCCTGTTTTGGGACTCTGCAGAGAAAGTGTTTGCAGACTGCTGAATCCACACACGGGTTTAACTCTGGAAGTTGAGTGCACACATTGACAACCGTTCTGTTAGATAGCTGCGTTTTGGATTTAGAAGCAGATATTTCCCTGTGCTTACTGCTGTTTCTTCCAAATGCCGGTAATGGGCTGAAAACGCCTGTTTTGGGACTCTGCACAGAAAGTGTTTGCAGACTGCTGAATCCACACACCGGTTAAACTCTGGAAGTTGAGTGCACACATTGACAACCGTTCTGTTAGATAGCTGCGTTTTGGATTTAGAAGCAGATATTTCCCTGTGCTTACTGCTGTTTCTTCCATATGCCGGTAATGGGCTGAAAACGCCTGTTTTGGGACTCTGCACAGAAAGTGTTTTCAGACTGCTGAATCCACACACGGGTTTAACTCTGGAAGTTGAGTGCACACATTGACAACCGTTCTGTTAGATAGCTGCGTTTTGGATTTAGAAGCAAATATTTCCCTGTGCTTACTGCTGTTTCTTCCATATGCCGGTAATGGGCTGAAAACGCCTGTTTTGGGACTCTGCAGAGAAAGTGTTTGCAGACTGCTGAATCCACACACGGGTTTAACTCTGGAAGTTGAGTGCACACATTGACAACCGTTCTGTTAGATAGCTGCGTTTTGGATTTAGAAGTAGATATTTCCCTGTGCTTATTGCTGTTTCTTCCATATGCCGGTAATGGGCTGAAAACGCCTGTTTTGGGACTCTGCAGAGAAAGTGTTTGCAGACTGCTGAATCCACACACGGGTTTATCTCTGGAAGTTGAGTGCACACATTTACAACCGTTCTGTTAGATAGCTGCGTTTTGGATTTAGAAGCAGATATTTCCCTGTGCTTACTGCTGTTTCTTCCATATGCCGGTAATGGGCTGAAAACGCCTGTTTTGGGACTCTGCAGAGAAAGTGTTTGCAGACTGTTGAATCCACACACGGGTTTAACTCTGGAAGTTGAGTGCACACATTGACAACCGTTCTGTTAGATAGCTGCGTTTTGGATTTAGAAGCAGATATTTCCCTGTGCTTACTGCTGTTTCTTCCATATGCCGGTAATGGGCTGAAAACGGCTGTTTTGGGACTCTGCACAGAAAATGTTTGCAGACTGCTGAATCCACACCCGGGTTTAACTCTGGAAGTTGAGTGAACACATTGACAACCGTTCTGTTAGATAGCTGCGTTTTGGATTTAGAAGCTGATATTTCCCTGTGCTTACTGCTGTTTCTTCCATATGCCGGTAATGGGCTGAAAACGCCTGTTTTGGGACTTTGCAGAGAAAGTGTTTGCAGACTGCTGAATCCACACATGGGTTTAACTCTGGAAGTTGAGTGCACACATTGACAACCGTTCTGTTAGATAGCTGCGTTTTGGATTTAGAAGCAGATATTTCCCTGTGCTTACTGCTGTTTCTTCCATATGCCGGTAATGGGCTGAAAACACCTGTTTTGGGACTCTGCAGAGAAAGTGTTTGCAGACTGCTGAATCCACACACGGGTTTAACTCTGGAAGTTGAGTGCACACATTGACAACCGTTCTGTTAGATAGCTGCGTTTTGGATTTAGAAGCAGATATTTCCCTGTGCTTACTGCTGTTTCTTCCATATGCCGGTAATGGGCTGAAAACGCCTGTTTTGGGACTCTGCAGAGAAAGTGTTTTCAGACTGCTGAATCCACACACGGGTTTAACTCTGGAAGTTGAGTGCACACATTGACAACCGTTCTGTTAGATAGCTGCGTTTTGGATTTAGAAGCAGATATTTCCCTGTGCTTACTGCTGTTTCTTCCATATGCCGGTAATGGGCTGAAAACGCCTGTTTTGGGACTCTGCAGAGAAAGTGTTTGCAGACTGCTGAATCCACACACGGGTTTAACTCTGGAAGTTGAGTGCACACATTGACAACCGTTCTGTTAGATAGCTGCGTTTTGGATTTAGAAGCAGATATTTCCCTGTGCTTACTGCTGTTTCTTCCATATGCCGGTAATGGGCTGAAAACGCCTGTTTTGGGACTCTGCAGAGAAAGTGTTTGCAGACTGCTGAATCCACACACGGGTTTAACTCTGGAAGTTGAGTGCACACATTGACAACCGTTCTGTTAGATAGCTGCGTTTTGGATTTAGAAGCAGATATTTCCCTGTGCTTACTGCTGTTTCTTCCATATGCCGGTAATGGGCTGAAAACGCCTGTTTTGGGACTCTGCAGAGAAAGTGTTTGCAGACTGCTGAATCCACACACGGGTTTAACTCTGGAAGTTGAGTGCACACATTGACAACCGTTCTGTTAGATAGCTGCGTTTTGGATTTAGAAGCAGATATTTCCCTGTGCTTACTGCTGTTTCTTCCATATGCGGGTAATGGGCTGAAAACGCCTGTTTTGGGACTCTGCAGAGAAAGTGTTTGCAGACTGCTGAATCCACACACGGGTTTAACTCTGGAAGTTGAGTGCACACATTGACAACCGTTCTGTTAGATAGCTGCGTTTTGGATTTAGAAGCAGATATTTCCCTGTGCTTACTGCTGTTTCTTCCAAATGCCGGTAATGGGCTGAAAACGCCTGTTTTGGGACTCTGCACAGAAAGTGTTTGCAGACTGCTGAATCCACACACCGGTTAAACTCTGGAAGTTGAGTGCACACATTGACAACCGTTCTGTTAGATAGCTGCGTTTTGGATTTAGAAGCAGATATTTCCCTGTGCTTACTGCTGTTTCTTCCATATGCCGGTAATGGGCTGAAAACGCCTGTTTTGGGACTCTGCACAGAAAGTGTTTTCAGACTGCTGAATCCACACACGGGTTTAACTCTGGAAGTTGAGTGCACACATTGACAACCGTTCTGTTAGATAGCTGCGTTTTGGATTTAGAAGCAAATATTTCCCTGTGCTTACTGCTGTTTCTTCCATATGCCGGTAATGGGCTGAAAACGCCTGTTTTGGGACTCTGCAGAGAAAGTGTTTGCAGACTGCTGAATCCACACACGGGTTTAACTCTGGAAGTTGAGTGCACACATTGACAACCGTTCTGTTAGATAGCTGCGTTTTGGATTTAGAAGTAGATATTTCCCTGTGCTTATTGCTGTTTCTTCCATATGCCGGTAATGGGCTGAAAACGCCTGTTTTGGGACTCTGCAGAGAAAGTGTTTGCAGACTGCTGAATCCACACACGGGTTTATCTCTGGAAGTTGAGTGCACACATTTACAACCGTTCTGTTAGATAGCTGCGTTTTGGATTTAGAAGCAGATATTTCCCTGTGCTTACTGCTGTTTCTTCCATATGCCGGTAATGGGCTGAAAACGCCTGTTTTGGGACTCTGCAGAGAAAGTGTTTGCAGACTGTTGAATCCACACACGGGTTTAACTCTGGAAGTTGAGTGCACACATTGACAACCGTTCTGTTAGATAGCTGCGTTTTGGATTTAGAAGCAGATATTTCCCTGTGCTTACTGCTGTTTCTTCCATATGCCGGTAATGGGCTGAAAACGGCTGTTTTGGGACTCTGCACAGAAAATGTTTGCAGACTGCTGAATCCACACCCGGGTTTAACTCTGGAAGTTGAGTGAACACATTGACAACCGTTCTGTTAGATAGCTGCGTTTTGGATTTAGAAGCTGATATTTCCCTGTGCTTACTGCTGTTTCTTCCATATGCCGGTAATGGGCTGAAAACGCCTGTTTTGGGACTTTGCAGAGAAAGTGTTTGCAGACTGCTGAATCCACACATGGGTTTAACTCTGGAAGTTGAGTGCACACATTGACAACCGTTCTGTTAGATAGCTGCGTTTTGGATTTAGAAGCAGATATTTCCCTGTGCTTACTGCTGTTTCTTCCATATGCCGGTAATGGGCTGAAAACGCCTGTTTTGGGACTCTGCAGAGAAAGTGTTTTCAGACTGCTGAATGCACACACGGGTTTAACTCTGGAAGTTGAGTGCACACATTGACAACCGTTCTGTTAGATAGCTGCGTTTTGGATTTAGAAGCAGATATTTCCCTGTGCTTACTGCTGTTTCTTCCATATGCCGGTAATGGGCTGAAAACGCCTCTTTTGGGACTCTGCAGAGAAAGTGTTTTAAGACTGCTGAATCCACACACGGGTTTAACTCTGGAACTTGAGTGCACACATTGACAACCGTTCTGTTAGATAGCTGCGTTTTGGATTTAGAAGCAGATATTTCCCTGTGCTTACTGCTGTTTCTTCCAAATGCCGGTAATGGGCTGAAAACGCCTGTTTTGGGACTCTGCACAGAAAGTGTTTGCAGACTGCTGAATCCACACACGGGTTTAACTCTGGAAGTTGAGTGAACACATTGACAACCGTTCTGTTAGATAGCTGCGTTTTGGATTTAGAAGCTGATATTTCCCTGTGCTTACTGCTGTTTCTTCCATATGCCGGTAATGGGCTGAAAACGCCTGTTTTGGGACTCTGCAGAGAAAGTGTTTGCAGACTGCTGAATCCACACACGGGTTTAACTCTGGACGTTGAGTGCACACATTGACAACCGTTCTGTTAGATAGCTGCGTTTTGGATTTAGAAGCTGATATTTCCCTGTGCTTACTGCTGTTTCTTCCATATGCCGGTAATGGGCTGAAAACGCCTGTTTTGGGACTCTGCAGAGAAAGTGTTTGCAGACTGCTGAATCCACACACGGGTTTAACTCTGGAAGTTGAGTGCACACATTGACAACCGTTCTGTTAGATAGCTGCGTTTTGGATTTAGAAGCAGATATTTCCCTGTGCTTACTGCTGTTTCTTCCAAATGCCGGTAATGGGCTGAAAACGCCTGTTTTGGGACTCTGCACAGAAAATGTTTGCAGACTGCTGAATCCACATACCGGTTAAACTCTGGAAGTTGAGTGCACACATTGACAACCGTTCTGTTAGATAGCTGCGTTTTGGATTTAGAAGCAGATATTTCCCTGTGCTTACTGCTGTTTCTTCCATATGCCGGTAATGGACTGAAAACGCCTGTTTTGGGACTCTGCACAGAAAGTGTTTTCAGACTGCTGAATCCACACACGGGTTTAACTCTGGAAGTTGAGTGCACACATTGACAACCGTTCTGTTAGATAGCTGCGTTTTGGATTTAGAAGCAGATATTTCCCTGTGCTTACTGCTGTTTCTTCCATATGCCGGTAATGGGCTGAAAACGCCTGTTTTGGGACTCTGCAGAGAAAGTGTTTGCAGACTGCTGAATCCACACACGGGTTTAACTCTGGAAGTTGAGTGCACACATTGACAACCGTTCTGTTAGATAGCTGCGTTTTGGATTTAGAAGCAGATATTTCCCTGTGCTTATTGCTGTTTCTTCCATATGCCGGTAATGGGCTGAAAACGCCTGTTTTGGGACTCTGCAGAGAAAGTGTTTGCAGACTGCTGAATCCACACACGGGTTTAACTCTGGAAGTTGAGTGCACACATTGACAACCGTTCTGTTAGATAGCTGCGTTTTGGATTTACAAGCAGATATTTCCCTGTGCTTACTGCTGTTTCTTCCATATGCCGGTAATGGGCTGAAAACGCCTGTTTTGGGACTCTGCAGAGAAAGTGTTTGCAGACTGCTGAATCCACACACAGGTTTAACTCTGGAAGTTGAGTGCACACATTGACAACCGTTCTGTTAGATAGCTGCGTTTTGGATTTAGAAGCTGATATTTCCCTGTGCTTACTGCTGTTTCTTCCATATGCCGGTAATGGGCTGAAAACGCCTGTTTTGGGACTCTGCAGAGAAAGTGTTTGCAGACTGCTGAATCCACACACGGGTTTAACTCTGGAAGTTGAGTGCACACATTGACAACCGTTCTGTTAGATAGCTGCGTTTTGGATTTAGAAGCAGATATTTCCCTGTGCTTACTGCTGTTTCTTCCATATGCCGGTAATGGGCTGAAAACGCCTGTTTTGGGACTCTGCAGAGAAAGTGTTTGCAGACTGCTGAATCCACACACGGGTTTAACTCTGGAAGTTGAGTGCACACATTGTCAAACGTTCTGTTAGATAGCTGCGTTTTGGATTTAGAAGCAGATATTTCCCTGTGCTTACTGCTGTTTCTTCCAAATGCCGGTAATGGGCTGAAAACGCCTGTTTTGGGACTCTGCAGAGAAAGTGTTTGCAGACTGCTGGATCCACACACGGGTTTAACTCTGGAAGTTGGGTGCACACATTGACAACCGTTCTGTTAGATAGCTGCGTTTCGGATTTAGAAGCAGATATTTCCCTGTGCTTACTGCTGTTTCTTCCATATGCCGGTAATGGGCTGAAAACGCCTGTTTTGGGACTCTGCAGAGAAAGTGTTTGCAGACTGCTGAATCCACACACGGGCTTAACTCTGGTAGTTGAGTGCACACATTGACAACCGTTCTGTTAGATAGCTGCGTTTTGGATTTAGAAGCAGATATTTCCCTGTGCTTACTGCTGTTTCTTCCAAATGCCGGTAATGGGCTGAAAACGCCTGTTTTGGGACTCTGCACAGAAAATGTTTGCAGACTGCTGAATCCACATACCGGTTAAACTCTGGAAGTTGAGTGCACACATTGACAACCGTTCTGTTAGATAGCTGCGTTTTGGATTTACAAGCAGATATTTCCCTGTGCTTACTGCTGTTTCTTCCATATGCCGGTAATGGGCTGAAAACGCCTGTTTTGGGACTCTGCACAGAAAGTGTTTTCAGACTGCTGAATCCACACACGGGTTTAACTCTGGAAGTTGAGTGCACACATTGACAACCGTTCTGTTAGATAGCTGCGTTTTGGATTTAGAAGCAGATATTTCCCTGTGCTTACTGCTGTTTCTTCCATATGCCGGTAATGGGTTAAAAACGCCTGTTTTGGGACACTGCAGAGAAAGTGTTTGCAGACTGCTGAATCCACACACAGGTTTAACTCTGGAAGTTGAGTGCACACATTGACAACCGTTCTGTTAGATAGCTGCGTTTTGGATTTAGAAGCTGATATTTCCCTGTGCTTACTGCTGTTTCTTCCATATGCCGGTAATGGGCTGAAAACGCCTGTTTTGGGACTCTGCACAGAAAGTGTTTTAAGACTGCTGAATCCACACACGGGTTTAACTCTGGAAGTTGAGTGCACACATTGACAACCGTTCTGTTAGATAGCTGCGTTTTGGATTTAGAAGCAGATATTTCCCTGTGCTTACTGCTGTTTCTTCCATATGCCGGTAATGGGCTGAAAACGCCTGTTTTGGGACTCTGCAGAGAAAGTGTTTGCAGACTGCTGAATCCACACACGGGTTTAACTCTGGAAGTTGAGTGCACACATTGACAACCGTTCTGTTAGATAGCTGCGTTTTGGATTTAGAAGCAGATATTTCCCTGTGCTTACTGCTGTTTCTTCCATATGCCGGTAATGGGCTGAAAACGCCTGTTTTGGGACTCTGCACAGAAAGTGTTTTAAGACTGCTGAATCCACACACGGGTTTAACTCTGGAAGTTGAGTGCACACATTGACAACCGTTCTGTTAGATAGCTGCGTTTTGGATTTAGAAGCAGATATTTCCCTGTGCTTACTGCTGTTTCTTCCATATGCCGGTAATGGGCTGAAAACGCCTGTTTTGGGACTCTGCAGAGAAAGTGTTTGCAGACTGCTGAATCCACACACAGGTTTAACTCTGGAAGTTGAGTGCACACATTGACAACCGTTCTGTTAGATAGCTGCGTTTTGGATTTAGAAGCAGATATTTCCCTGTGCTTACTGCTGTTTCTTCCATATGCCGGTAATGGGCTGAAAACGCCTGTTTTGGGACTCTGCACAGAAAGTGTTTTCAGACTGCTGAATCCACACACGGGTTTAACTCTGGAAGTTGAGTGCACACATTGACAACCGTTCTGTTAGATAGCTGCGTTTTGGATTTAGAAGCAGATATTTCCCTGTGCTTACTGCTGTTTCTTCCATATGCCGGTAACGGGCTGAAAACGCCTGTTTTGGGACTCTGCAGAGAAAGTGTTTGCAGACTGCTGAATCCACACACAGGTTTAACTCTGGAAGTTGAGTGCACACATTGACAACTGTTCTGTTAGAAAGCTGCGTTTTGGATTTAAAAGCTGATATTTCCCTGTGCTTACTGCTGTTTCTTCCATATGCCGGTAATGGGCTGAAAACGCCTGTTTTGGGACTCTGCAGAGAAAGTGTTTGCAGACTGCTGAATCCACACACGGGTTTAACTCTGGAAGTTGAGTGCACACATTGACAACCGTTCTGTTAGATAGCTGCGTTTTGGATTTAGAAGCAGATATTTCCCTGTGCTTACTGCTGTTTCTTCCATATGCCGGTAATGGGCTGAAAACGCCTGTTTTGGGACTCTGCAGAGAAAGTGTTTGCAGACTGCTGAATCCACACACGGGTTTAACTCTGGAAGTTGAGTGCACACATTGACAACCGTTCTGTTAGATAGCTGCGTTTTGGATTTAGAAGCAGATATTTCCCTGTGCTTACTGCTGTTTCTTCCATATGCCGGTAATGGGCTGAAAACGCCTGTTTTGGGACTCTGCAGAGAAAGTGTTTGCAGACTGCTGAATCCACACACGGGTTTAACTCTGGAAGTTGAGTGCACACATTGACAACCGTTCTGTTAGATAGCTGCGTTTTGGATTTAGAATCAGATATTTCCCTGTGCTTACTGCTGTTTCTTCCATATGCCGGTAATGGGCTGAAAACGCCTGTTTTGGGACTCTGCAGAGAAAGTGTTTGCAGACTGCTGAATCCACACACGGGTTTAACTCTGGAAGTTGAGTGCACACATTGACAACCGTTCTGTTAGATAGCTGCGTTTTGGATTTAGAAGCTGATATTTCCCTGTGCTTACTGCTGTTTCTTCCATATGCGGGTAATGGGCTGAAAACGCCTGTTTTGGGACTCTGCAGAGAAAGTGTTTGCAGACTGCTGAATCCACACACGGGTTTAACTCTGGAAGTTGAGTGCACACATTGACAATCGTTCTGTTAGATAGCTGCGTTTTGGATTTAGAAGCAGATATTTCCCTGTGCTTACTGCTGTTTCTTCCAAATGCCGGTAATGGGCTGAAAACGCCTGTTTTGGGACTCTGCACAGAAAGTGTTTGCAGACTGCTGAATCCACACACCGGTTAAACTCTGGAAGTTGAGTGCACACATTGACAACCGTTCTGTTAGATAGCTGCGTTTTGGATTTAGAAGCAGATATTTCCCTGTGCTTACTGCTGTTTCTTCCATATGCCGGTAATGGGCTGAAAACGCCTGTTTTGGGACTCTGCACAGAAAGTGTTTTCAGACTGCTGAATCCACACACGGGTTTAACTCTGGAAGTTGAGTGCACACATTGACAACCGTTCTGTTAGATAGCTGCGTTTTGGATTTAGAAGCAAATATTTCCCTGTGCTTACTGCTGTTTCTTCCATATGCCGGTAATGGGCTGAAAACGCCTGTTTTGGGACTCTGCAGAGAAAGTGTTTGCAGACTGCTGAATCCACACACGGGTTTAACTCTGGAAGTTGAGTGCACACATTGACAACCGTTCTGTTAGATAGCTGCGTTTTGGATTTAGAAGTAGATATTTCCCTGTGCTTATTGCTGTTTCTTCCATATGCCGGTAATGGGCTGAAAACGCCTGTTTTGGGACTCTGCAGAGAAAGTGTTTGCAGACTGCTGAATCCACACACGGGTTTATCTCTGGAAGTTGAGTGCACACATTTACAACCGTTCTGTTAGATAGCTGCGTTTTGGATTTAGAAGCAGATATTTCCCTGTGCTTACTGCTGTTTCTTCCATATGCCGGTAATGGGCTGAAAACGCCTGTTTTGGGACTCTGCAGAGAAAGTGTTTGCAGACTGTTGAATCCACACACGGGTTTAACTCTGGAAGTTGAGTGCACACATTGACAACCGTTCTGTTAGATAGCTGCGTTTTGGATTTAGAAGCAGATATTTCCCTGTGCTTACTGCTGTTTCTTCCATATGCCGGTAATGGGCTGAAAACGGCTGTTTTGGGACTCTGCACAGAAAATGTTTGCAGACTGCTGAATCCACACCCGGGTTTAACTCTGGAAGTTGAGTGAACACATTGACAACCGTTCTGTTAGATAGCTGCGTTTTGGATTTAGAAGCTGATATTTCCCTGTGCTTACTGCTGTTTCTTCCATATGCCGGTAATGGGCTGAAAACGCCTGTTTTGGGACTTTGCAGAGAAAGTGTTTGCAGACTGCTGAATCCACACATGGGTTTAACTCTGGAAGTTGAGTGCACACATTGACAACCGTTCTGTTAGATAGCTGCGTTTTGGATTTAGAAGCAGATATTTCCCTGTGCTTACTGCTGTTTCTTCCATATGCCGGTAATGGGCTGAAAACGCCTGTTTTGGGACTCTGCAGAGAAAGTGTTTTCAGACTGCTGAATGCACACACGGGTTTAACTCTGGAAGTTGAGTGCACACATTGACAACCGTTCTGTTAGATAGCTGCGTTTTGGATTTAGAAGCAGATATTTCCCTGTGCTTACTGCTGTTTCTTCCATATGCCGGTAATGGGCTGAAAACGCCTCTTTTGGGACTCTGCAGAGAAAGTGTTTTAAGACTGCTGAATCCACACACGGGTTTAACTCTGGAACTTGAGTGCACACATTGACAACCGTTCTGTTAGATAGCTGCGTTTTGGATTTAGAAGCAGATATTTCCCTGTGCTTACTGCTGTTTCTTCCAAATGCCGGTAATGGGCTGAAAACGCCTGTTTTGGGACTCTGCACAGAAAGTGTTTGCAGACTGCTGAATCCACACACGGGTTTAACTCTGGAAGTTGAGTGAACACATTGACAACCGTTCTGTTAGATAGCTGCGTTTTGGATTTAGAAGCTGATATTTCCCTGTGCTTACTGCTGTTTCTTCCATATGCCGGTAATGGGCTGAAAACGCCTGTTTTGGGACTCTGCAGAGAAAGTGTTTGCAGACTGCTGAATCCACACACGGGTTTAACTCTGGAAGTTGAGTGCACACATTGACAACCGTTCTGTTAGATAGCTGCGTTTTGGATTTAGAAGCTGATATTTCCCTGTGCTTACTGCTGTTTCTTCCATATGCCGGTAATGGGCTGAAAACGCCTGTTTTGGGACTCTGCAGAGAAAGTGTTTGCAGACTGCTGAATCCACACACGGGTTTAACTCTGGAAGTTGAGTGCACACATTGACAACCGTTCTGTTAGATAGCTGCGTTTTGGATTTAGAAGCAGATATTTCCCTGTGCTTACTGCTGTTTCTTCCAAATGCCGGTAATGGGCTGAAAACGCCTGTTTTGGGACTCTGCACAGAAAATGTTTGCAGACTGCTGAATCCACATACCGGTTAAACTCTGGAAGTTGAGTGCACACATTGACAACCGTTCTGTTAGATAGCTGCGTTTTGGATTTAGAAGCAGATATTTCCCTGTGCTTACTGCTGTTTCTTCCATATGCCGGTAATGGACTGAAAACGCCTGTTTTGGGACTCTGCACAGAAAGTGTTTTCAGACTGCTGAATCCACACACGGGTTTAACTCTGGAAGTTGAGTGCACACATTGACAACCGTTCTGTTAGATAGCTGCGTTTTGGATTTAGAAGCAGATATTTCCCTGTGCTTACTGCTGTTTCTTCCATATGCCGGTAATGGGCTGAAAACGCCTGTTTTGGGACTCTGCAGAGAAAGTGTTTGCAGACTGCTGAATCCACACACGGGTTTAACTCTGGAAGTTGAGTGCAAACATTGACAACCGTTCTGTTAGATAGCTGCGTTTTGGATTTAGAAGCAGATATTTCCCTGTGCTTATTGCTGTTTCTTCCATATGCCGGTAATGGGCTGAAAACGCCTGTTTTGGGACTCTGCAGAGAAAGTGTTTGCAGACTGCTGAATCCACACACGGGTTTAACTCTGGAAGTTGAGTGCACACATTGACAACCGTTCTGTTAGATAGCTGCGTTTTGGATTTACAAGCAGATATTTCCCTGTGCTTACTGCTGTTTCTTCCAAATGCCGGTAATGGGCTGAAAACGCCTGTTTTGGGACTCTGCACAGAAAGTGTTTGCAGACTGCTGAATCCACACACCGGTTAAACTCTGGAAGTTGAGTGCACACACTGACAACCGTTCTGTTAGATAGCTGCGTTTTGGATTTAGAAGCAGATATTTCCCTGTGCTTACTGCTGTTTCTTCCATATGCCGGTAATGGGTTGAAAACGCCTGTTTTGGGACTCTGCACAGAAAGTGTTTGCAGACTGCTGAATCCACACACGGGTTTAACTCTGGAAGTTGAGTGCACACATTGACAACCGTTCTGTTAGATAGCTGCGTTTTGGATTTAGAAGCAGATATTTCCCTGTGCTTACTGCTGTTTCTTCCATATGCCGGTAATGGGCTGAAAACGCCTGTTTTGGGACTCTGCAGAGAAAGTGTTTGCAGACTGCTGAATCCACACACGGGTTTAACTCTGGAAGTTGAGTGAACACATTGACAACCGTTCTGTTAGATAGCTGCGTTTTGGATTTAGAAGCAGATATTTCCCTGTGCTTATTGCTGTTTCTTCCATATGCCGGTAATGGGCTGAAAACGCCTGTTTTGGGACTCTGCAGAGAAAGTGTTTGCAGACTGCTGAATCCACACACGGGTTTAACTCTGGAAGTTGAGTGCACACATTGACAACCGTTCTGTTAGATAGCTGCGTTTTGGATTTACAAGCAGATATTTCCCTGTGCTTACTGCTGTTTCTTCCATATGCCGGTAATGGGCTGAAAACGCCTGTTTTGGGACTCTGCAGAGAAAGTGTTTGCAGACTGCAGAATCCACACACAGGTTTAACTCTGGAAGTTGAGTGCACACATTGACAACCGTTCTGTTAGATAGCTGCGTTTTGGATTTAGAAGCTGATATTTCCCTGTGCTTACTGCTGTTTCTTCCATATGCCGGTAATGGGCTGAAAACGCCTGTTTTGGGACTCTGCAGAGAAAGTGTTTGCAGACTGCTGAATCCACACACGGGTTTAACTCTGGAAGTTGAGTGCACACATTGACAACCGTTCTGTTAGATAGCTGCGTTTTGGATTTAGAAGCAGATATTTCCCTGTGCTTACTGCTGTTTCTTCCATATGCCGGTAATGGGCTGAAAACGCCTCTTTTGGGACTATGCAGAGAAAGTGTTTTAAGACTGCTGAATCCACACACGGGTTTAACTCTGGAAGTTGAGTGCACACATTGACAACCGTTCTGTTAGATAGCTGCGTTTTGGATTTAGAAGCTGATATTTCCCTGTGCTTACTGCTGTTTCTTCCATATGCGGGTAATGGGCTGAAAACGCCTGTTTTGGGACTCTGCAGAGAAAGTGTTTGCAGACTGCTGAATCCACACACGGGTTTAACTCTGGAAGTTGAGTGCACACATTGACAACCGTTCTGTTAGATAGCTGCGTTTTGGATTTAGAAGCAGATATTTCCCTGTGCTTACTGCTGTTTCTTCCAAATGCCGGTAATGGGCTGAAAACGCCTGTTTTGGGACTCTGCACAGAAAGTGTTTGCAGACTGCTGAATCCACACACGGGTTTAACTCTGGAAGTTGAGTGCACACATTGACAACCGTTCTGTTAGATAGCTGCGTTTTGGATTTAGAAGCTGATATTTCCCTGTGCTTACTGCTGTTTCTTCCAAATGCCGGTAATGGGCTGAAAACGCCTGTTTTGGGACTCTGCAGAGAAAGTGTTTGCAGACTGCTGAATCCACACACGGGTTTAACTCTGGAAGTTGAGTGCACACATTGACAACCGTTCTGGTAGATAGCTGCGTTTTGGATTTAGAAGCTGATATTTCCCTGTGCTTACTGCTGTTTCTTCCATATGCCGGTAATGGGCTGAAAACGCCTGTTTTGGGACTCTGCAGAGAAAGTGTTTGCAGACTGCTGAATCCACACACGGGTTTAACTCTGGAAGTTGAGTGCACACATTGTCAACCGTTCTGTTAGATAGCTGCGTTTTGGATTTAGAAGCAGATATTTCCCTGTGCTTACTGCTGTTTCTTCCAAATGCCGGTAATGGGCTGAAAACGCCTGTTTTGGGACTCTGCACAGAAAATGTTTGCAGACTGCTGAATCCACATACCGGTTAAACTCTGGAAGTTGAGTGCACACATTGACAACCGTTCTGTTAGATAGCTGCGTTTTGGATTTACAAGCAGATATTTCCCTGTGCTTACTGCTGTTTCTTCCATATGCCGGTAATGGGCTGAAAACGCCTGTTTTGGGACTCTGCAGAGAAAGTGTTTGCAGACTGCTGAATCCACACACGGGTTTAACTCTGGAAGTTGAGTGCACACATTGACAACCGTTCTGTTAGATAGCTGCGTTTTGGATTTAGAAGCAGATATTTCCCTGTGCTTACTGCTGTTTCTTCCATATGCCGGTAATGGGTTAAAAACGCCTGTTTTGGGACACTGCAGAGAAAGTGTTTGCAGACTGCTGAATCCACACACGGGTTTAACTCTGGAAGTTGAGTGCACACATTGACAACCGTTCTGTTAGATAGCTGCGTTTTGGATTTAGAAGCTGATATTTCCCTGTGCTTACTGCTGTTTCTTCCATATGCCGGTAATGGGCTGAAAACGCCTGTTTTGGGACTCTGCAGAGAAAGTGTTTGCAGACTGCTGAATCCACACACGGGTTTAACTCTGGAAGTTGAGTGCACACATTGACAACCGTTCTGTTAGATAGCTGCGTTTTGGATTTAGAAGCAGATATTTCCCTGTGCTTACTGCTGTTTCTTCCATATGCCGGTAATGGGCTGAAAACGCCTGTTTTGGGACTCTGCAGAGAAAGTGTTTGCAGACTGCTGAATCCACACACGGGTTAAACTCTGGAAGTTGAGTGCACACATTGACAACCGTTCTGTTAGATAGCTGCGTTTTGGATTTAGAAGCAGATATTTCCCTGTGCTTACTGCTGTTTCTTCCATATGCCGGTAATGGGCTGAAAACGCCTGTTTTGGGACTCTGCACAGAAAGTGTTTTCAGACTGCTGAATCCACACACGGGTTTAACTCTGGAAGTTGAGTGCACACATTGACAACCGTTCTGTTAGATAGCTGCGTTTTGGATTTAGAAGCAGATATTTCCCTGTGCTTACTGCTGTTTCTTCCATATGCCGGTAATGGGCTGAAAACGCCTGTTTTGGGACTCTGCAGAGAAAGTGTTTGCAGACTGCTGAATCCACACACGGGTTTAACTCTGGAAGTTGAGTGCACACATTGACAACCGTTCTGTTAGATAGCTGCGTTTTGGATTTAGAAGCAGATATTTCCCTGTGCTTACTGCTGTTTCTTCCATATGCCGGTAATGGGCTGAAAACGCCTGTTTTGGGACTCTGCAGAGAAAGTGTTTGCAGACTGCTGAATCCACACACAGGTTTAACTCTGGAAGTTGAGTGCACACATTGACAACCGTTCTGTTAGATAGCTGCGTTTTGGATTTAGAAGCAGATATTTCCCTGTGCTTACTGCTGTTTCTTCCATATGCCGGTAATGGGCTGAAAACGCCTGTTTTGGGACTCTGCAGAGAAAGTGTTTGCAGACTGTTGAATCCACACACGGGTTTAACTCTGGAAGTTGAGTGCACACATTGACAACCGTTCTGTTAGATAGCTGCGTTTTGGATTTAGAAGCAGATATTTCCCTGTGCTTACTGCTGTTTCTTCCATATGCCGGTAATGGGCTGAAAACGCCTGTTTTGGGACTCTGCAGAGAAAGTGTTTGCAGACTGCTGAATCCACACACAGGTTTAACTCTGGAAGTTGAGTGCACACATTGACAACCGTTCTGTTAGATAGCTGCGTTTTGGATTTAAAAGCTGATATTTCCCTGTGCTTACTGCTGTTTCTTCCATATGCCGGTAATGGGCTGAAAACGCCTGTTTTGGGACTCTGCAGAGAAAGTGTTTGCAGACTGCTGAATCCACACACGGGTTTAACTCTGGAAGTTGAGTGCACACATTGACAACCGTTCTGTTAGATAGCTGCGTTTTGGATTTAGAAGCTGATATTTCCCTGTGCTTACTGCTGTTTCTTCCATATGCCGGTAATGGGCTGAAAACGCCTGTTTTGGGACTCTGCAGAGAAAGTGTTTGCAGACTGCTGAATCCACACACGGGTTTAACTCTGGAAGTTGAGTGCACACATTGACAACCGTTCTGTTAGATAGCTGCGTTTTGGATTTAGAAGCAGATATTTCCCTGTGCTTACTGCTGTTTCTTCCATATGCCGGTAATGGGCTGAAAACGCCTGTTTTGGGACTCTGCAGAGAAAGTGTTTTCAGACTGCTGAATCCACACACGGGTTTAACTCTGGAAGTTGAGTGCACACATTGACAACCGTTCTGTTAGATAGCTGCGTTTTGGATTTAGAAGCAGATATTTCCCTGTGCTTACTGCTGTTTCTTCCATATGCCGGTAATGGGCTGAAAACGCCTGTTTTGGGACTCTGCAGAGAAAGTGTTTGCAGACTGTTGAATCCACACACGGGTTTAACTCTGGAAGTTGAGTGCACACATTGACAACCGTTCTGTTAGATAGCTGCGTTTTGGATTTAGAAGCAGATATTTCCCTGTGCTTACTGCTGTTTCTTCCATATGCCGGTAATGGGCTGAAAACGCCTGTTTTGGGACTCTGCAGAGAAAGTGTTTGCAGACTGCTGAATCCACACACAGGTTTAACTCTGGAAGTTGAGTGCACACATTGACAACCGTTCTGTTAGATAGCTGCGTTTTGGATTTAAAAGCTGATATTTCCCTGTGCTTACTGCTGTTTCTTCCATATTCCGGTAATGGGCTGAAAACGCCTGTTTTGGGACTCTGCAGAGAAAGTGTTTGCAGACTGCTGAATCCACACACGGGTTTAACTCTGGAAGTTGAGTGCACACATTGACAACCTTTCTGTTAGATAGCTGCGTTTTGGATTTAGAAGCAGATATTTCCCTGTGCTTACTGCTGTTTCTTCCATATGCCGGTAATGGGCTGAAAACGCCTGTTTTGGGACTCTGCAGAGAAAGTGTTTGCTGACTGCTGAATCCACACACGGGTTTAACTCTGGAAGTTGAGTGCACACATTGACAACCGTTCTGTTAGATAGCTGCGTTTTGGATTTAGAAGCAGATATTTCCCTGTGCTTACTGCTGTTTCTTCCATATGCCGGTAATGGGCTGAAAACGCCTGTTTTGGGACTCTGCAGAGAAAGTGTTTGCAGACTGCTGAATCCACACACGGGTTTAACTCTGGAAGTTGAGTGCACACATTGACAACCGTTCTGTTAGATAGCTGCGTTTTGGATTTAGAAGCAGATATTTCCCTGTGCTTACTGCTGTTTCTTCCATATGCCGGTAATGGGCTGAAAACGCCTGTTTTGGGACTCTGCAGAGAAAGTGTTTGCAGACTGCTGAATCCACACACGGGTTTAACTCTGGAAGTTGAGTGCACACATTGACAACCGTTCTGTTAGATAGCTGCGTTTTGGATTTAGAAGCAGATATTTCCCTGTGCTTACTGCTGTTTCTTCCTTATGCGGGTAATGGGCTGAAAACGCCTGTTTTGGGACTCTGCAGAGAAAGTGTTTGCAGACTGCTGAATCCACACACGGGTTTAACTCTGGAAGTTGAGTGCACACATTGACAACCGTTCTGTTAGATAGCTGCGTTTTGGATTTAGAAGCAGATATTTCCCTGTGCTTACTGCTGTTTCTTCCAAATGCCGGTAAGGGGCTGAAAACGCCTGTTTTGGGACTCTGCACAGAAAGTGTTTGCAGACTGCTGAATCCACACACCGGTTAAACTCTGGAAGTTGAGTGCACACATTGACAACCGTTCTGTTAGATAGCTGCGTTTTGGATTTAGAAGCAGATATTTCCCTGTGCTTACTGCTGTTTCTTCCATATGCCGGTAATGGGCTGAAAACGCCTGTTTTGGGACTCTGCACAGAAAGTGTTTTCAGACTGCTGAATCCACACACGGGTTTAACTCTGGAAGTTGAGTGCACACATTGACAACCGTTCTGTTAGATAGCTGCGTTTTGGATTTAGAAGCAAATATTTCCCTGTGCTTACTGCTGTTTCTTCCATATGCCGGTAATGGGCTGAAAACGCCTGTTTTGGGACTCTGCAGAGAAAG